>NC_091830.1:4657500-4957500 GCF_038994185.2 Dermacentor albipictus
TTGTCGAGGCATCCCATAGTTGTTCCGGGCGTTATAAGCGCCTGCTTATTCGCAAATTCAATATTTCTTGTTTCGTGCAAATCTATTTTTGCGGGAGAACGTGGCCCAATAAGTCTACAGAAATAGAAGAGAGTCAAAACATGACATGTGAGTGAGTGAGTGAGTGAGTGAGTGAGTGAGTGAGTGAGTGAGTGAGTGAGTGAGTGAGTGAGTGAGTGAGTGAGTGAGTGAGTGAAGAAACTTTATTGCAGGTCCGGCAAGGACGCGAACTCGTCGCGCAACCGGCTAGTCCCACGTCGGGACCAGCAGGTCTAGCCCACCGACCCGGTCGCGGGCACGCCGGAGAGCCAGGATTTGCTTTTCTCGCGCGGGGCTACGCAGAAGCGAGTCCCACTTCTCCATGATGAACTTGGGGTATGTCGACCCGCACTCCCAGAGCATGTGCGCTAGAGTGGAGGTCTGCCCGCATGACGGGTAGGCGTCGTCGCGATACACGTCGCGGTAAGCCTCGTGGAGAACGAACAGAGACGGATATGTGCTGGTCTGTAGAAGTCTAAGCGAAACGGTTTGCGCTCTATTCAACTTGGGGTGAGGAGGTGGAACGACCCTTCTAGACATGTAGAATTTAATAACCTCGTTGTGAGTAGCGCGAGCGTCCCTGTGGCCGTAGGGAGGAGGGGAGTCGGCGCTCCTTACAGAGCAAGCGCGGTCGGTGAGGTCATGCGCAGCCTCGTGAGCAGACTCATTGAGGTTCGGGGGAGCACCCTCGACCGACCCTACGTGAGCGAGAAACCAGTGGATTGAATGATGCGTGACAGGATATGGACTCGAGCTGCTAAGAAGACGAGCAGCTTGCTTGGCGATGCAACCCTTTTGAAAAGCCTCAACTGCCGTTTTCGAATCGCTATGGATCTCGGACCCAGGGCGAGGGCGATCGCGTCTTGCTCGTCGACTCCGGGGTCTGAAGTGCGAATGGAGGCGCTATTGGAAATCTTGCCGCTGGAGCCGACCACAACGATGGCAAAGGTCTTCCCATCGCTGTACTCCGCGGCGTCGACGAAGCTTGCTCTAATGCCTCGTTGCTTGATCTGTTTGAGGATGACTGCTGCTCTGGCCTTGCGTCTGCCCTCGTTGTGGACGTGATGGACGTTTCGGGGCACCGGGGCCACTTCGAACTTGTCTCGAATGCACTTAGGGATCGGGGTACTGAATATCGGGAATCCCGCAGGGATTCCGATATTCGTGAACACAGCTATATTCGTGAACACAGAATGCGTGAACACAGCGCTTCGAGGGTGCGTTTACCTGCCGCTGTGGTGCTCAGGCGAGTGAGTTGCGCACGTTCTTGGGCTTCGGCAATCTCCTCGGCGGTGTTATGCACCCTCAGCTTGAGGAGATCCTCGGTACGGGGTCCTGATGGGTAGCCCGGGAGCCCTCTTGACTACTTTGCGTATAAGAGCGTTGAGCTTGTCTCGCTCCGCTCTGAGCCAGTTGTGTATAGAAACCGTGTACGTGAAGTGGCATAGTACGAAGGCATTGATGATTGATGGCTTGATGATTGATTGATTGAGCATTGGCTTGGGACCTGTTCTAGTGCAACAGCAGGAGGGCACAGAAAGAGCACTTGCCTATGCAAGTAGAACACTCTCACGCACAGAGGCTAATTGCTCCACGACTGAGAAAGAACGCCTCGCCGTAGTATGGGCGGTTATAAAATTTCGCCCATATTCGTATGGCCGCCACTTCACAGTTATCAGCGACCACCATTCACTGTGTTGGTTGACAAACGTTAAAGATCCTTCGGGACGACTGGCGCGTTGGAGCCTACAGTTGCAAGAGTTTGACATGACTGTCAAGTACAAGTCGGGGAAACGACATACGGATGCTGACTGCCTGTCTCGATCGCCGATAGAGTCGTCTGCTCCACCCGAAGAAGACTCGGCATTTCTTTGTGTTCTGGACTCATCCAGCATCGCGCAACAACAACGGGACGACCCTGAGTTGCTTGAACTCATCAATTACTTAGAAGGCAGATCTGCGAAACCGCCTAGAGTTTCCGCAAGAGGACTGTTGTTTTGTTTGCGGGCTAAAATCCTCTACAAAAGAAACCGTTCTTCGACCGGGTCCCCCTAACTGCTCGTCATTCCTGCAGCTCTTCGTACGGAAGTACTTCAAGCCTGTCACAACGAGGTGACTGCTGGTCACTTAGGCTACACGAGAACGTTGGCCAGAGTGCAGCAGAGGTACTACTGGCCGAGACTTACCACCACCGTAAAACATCACGTTCGCACTTGCCTCGTCTGCCAGAGGCGCAAGTCGCCTCCGTCGAAACCAGCCGGCCTCCTACAACCCGTCCAGGTTCCTCGAAGATCATTTGATTAAATTGGAATGTATATATTGGGCCCACTTCCTACTTCTACTGCAGGGAATCGCTTTGTTATCGTCGCAACCGACCATCTCACACGTTATCACACGACTATCTCACACGCTGAAACAAAGGCAATCCAGAGAAGCATAGCAGCCGAGGTGGCGAGCTTTTTCATTGAGCACGTTGTGTTGCGACACGACGCACCAACCATCGTAATAACAGACCGAGGAACCGCATTCACGGCCGCGCTTTTAGATCACGTCTTGCTGCTAAGTGGAACGGCTCATCGGAAGTCAACCACCTACCATCCACAAACCAACGGATTAACAGAACGCCTAAACAAAACAATTGAAGACATGCTCTCCATGTACGTGGATGTTGTACATAAAAATTGGGGCGACATCCTACCTCATATCACCTTTGCATATAACACGGCCAAACAAGAGACGACGCGCATGACTCCGTTCACCCTTGTTCACGGACGGGATGTACGAACTATGTTGAATGCGATGCTTCCACATAACTTTGACGACACTGATACGGACGCCGATGTGTTTACGCAACGCGCAGAAGAGGCTCGGCAGCTCGCACGCTTGCGGATCTGCCAGCAGCAAGACTACGACGCAGGCCGCTATGATCTTCACCGTCGAATAGTAATCTATGACGTCGGCGACAGAGTGTGGGTTTGGACACCCATACGGAAACGAGGCCTCTCCGAAAAGCTTCTAAGGCAATACTTCGGACCATATCGAGTATTGCGCCGACTCAGTGATGTCACGTACGAGGTCGTTCCCCATATTCCCAACTGTACGCGGCGCCGCACGCACCGTCCTGAACTTGTGCACGTTGTCCGCATGAAGCCGTATGTGAGCGAATAACTATGCGAGAGCCTTACTTCCGCAAGTGACACTTCTGGTCTAGCATCGGGACGATGCTCTCTTAGCGAGGGACAAATGACGCGTGTATTCTATGCAGACGACAACGAAGTTAGGGACATTAACGGACTTCATCTAGTGGGTCAATGATATTCGACGAGGACGAAGAATACGTGTCTCTGGCCTGTTTGTTTTTGAAAAAAGTTGTCCTGCTGTTCTTGAAGAACGTCTTCCTGTCTACTGTACGCGTTGTACTGCAATAATATTGTGACGAAGGTGAAGAGCAGGCAAAATTATATTTACAGTATATGACGCGACAAATGACGCGTGTAGAGAACACACAGAGAAGCCACAGTCAAGATGGCAGATCGACAACAACCACGAACAAGCTTTGCCGGTCGTCGTCTTGCTGAGCACCTTCTTCAGAATGCGGTAATGGCGCGTCTATTCAGACTATCTTGTGCGAATTCAGACAGATGCCACGCACGGCTTCGCGGCACCGCCGCTTAATGGCGCGCCGTGTCCAGAGGGAAATGCGAGGAGCCCGGCTGCTTACATGACATACATGACGCGTCTCTGCGTTGGCATTACGGTGTGTCGTTACATTGCTTTAATGCTAATCACATTAACGTAGACATCGTCGTGAGATGGGTTCTGCCAGAGTGTTAATGCGTGAGCATTCTTGGGGTACTTCATGCAGTTTCCAGGGGCTATGTATGTTGGTGTGTAACCGTTTTCCCGCCTACGTGGCGGGGACTGGGCAGTCTATGATCGAATGTTTGGTGTATCGGGCTGCCGTGCTGAGGCTACAGGCTTCGAGGCCGACCATCGGATCAATCATTTAAAGTTGCTGTATTGATAACTATTTTTATTTTTTTCTTGTGTTTATACGTTGATGCACTGTAATTAATTTTATCCCAGTTTTGTTTTTTGTATTCTATTTACATTTACGCACTGTTTCCTGCCTCACCACAACTTCTGCTTATATTCGCGCTTGGCTTTCGTCTATTCTGACGCCAACCAATCAGAGCCGTTTCGCTTGGGCCGGGGAGGGAAATGACAGGAAAGGGTTTCGCGCGCGCTGCGCCAGCTTCGTTTCCGTTCAGTTCAGTCTCGGAAAACAGATGGAGCGGCCACGCGTTGTGCATTCCCCCGAGGAACAGGCAGCCTTCAACGCTCCAGGCCCGATCTTCAGGAGGCCATCCTGGAGTGGGCTGAGAGGATAAAGGAGGCCTACTTCAAGTAGTTCCTCCCCCACCCTCTATTCCATTGTCCCCTTCCCTTTAAAGAGGGATAAATAAAGTTTTTCATCATCGACGAGCGGCGGCGAGAACTCGCCCGTGAAAGGGCTCGCCGTCGGCGCGCCGATCCAGCCGTTAGAGCCGCCCGAGCCTAGGCGATCCGACAGCAATGAGAAGATGCCGAGCTGAGGGAGCGGGCGGCTGAAGCGATCCAGCACCGTTACCTGGGGGTACTTAATTGTGACGAAGGTCAGGTGCACGCAGGAGAAGCTTCACTTGCCCCCATTTTTCTGGCAGGGGAAGGGCTGGCCTTCATTTATTTGTTTCCTTTTAGAGCGCAGCTCTTTGGCGTCCGTTCCTGGGTTTCGCGTCGGCGTTGTCGTCGGCCTCGTAACCAGCTCGCCGACGAATCTGCTCCGCCGCCGCGCATGCGCGCTGTCGGCTCTCCGGGCGAGGGAGGATGATGGAAGGGAGGAGGAGAGACTGTGGAGGAGGGCTGGCTACACAAATGGCTCTTTGGCGTCCGTTCCTGGGTTTCGCGTCGTCGTCGGCCTCGTAACCAGCTCGCCGACGAATCTGCTCCGCCGCCGCGCATGCGCGCTGTCGGCTCTCCGGGCGAGGGAGGATGATGGAAGGGAGGAGGAGAGACTGTGGAGGAGGGCTGGCTACACAAATGGCTCTTTGGCGTCCGTTCCTGGGTTTCGCGTCGGCGTTGTCGTCGGCCTCGTAACCAGCTCCGCCCCCCTTTCATCCCCCCAGCGCTAGCAGCGACCGACTGATACCGCTTTCGTGAGTCCGCTACCGCACTCACGAAAGACGTCGTGCACTTCCTGCAACTCGCATTAACCGTCCATCGATCCACACCGATGTTAGTAGTGGGGGACTTTAATGTTGACATAAAGACAAACAGCAATTTCCTAACACTTATGCGGGAGAACATCCCGTTCCTCTCGCTCGTAACGCGTCCCACGGCTGTGACAACCTCGCGAGGCACTTGTATAGATCTCGTCTTTGAGAATCAAGCATTGGTGTACCAAGTCGAACATATATCAGTCTATTTCTCCGACCACAAAGCTTCCTTCATGACTGTCAAGAACTGTTAGTGGAGTCTTTGTTAAAGGAATACGTGTGAAAAATAAAAAAAAAATTCTGTGATAGCGCATACATGTGTTGCTCGATTTCTTTGCCTCAATCTATCGAAAAGGTGAAACAGCTTATTTGCTGCGCTCAAATTTCGCATTAGGAAGTAACGTAATCGTCGGTAATTTTTTCACCTTTTATTCCCTTTCCGCAGCACCGCTACTCAGCCGGTACTTACACTGGCTAGCCTCCCTGTCTTTCCTTGCATTTTGTCTCTCTCTCTTTTAACGTTTTGTATTCCCTCCCACCGACTTCTCAATTTGTAACAAAATTATACATAAATGACCTCTTCTTATCAAAAAGCTTTATAAGACATTTAGTAAAGCAAGACATGTAAATTATTTTTGATTTAACTAAATTTTCTGCAACAGCCTCCACATTTTGTCGACTGTGAATACAAGATCGTCGTCATTTTTGTTGACAGACAGAAAGGGAGCGGCAGGAATAATGCCAATGTTAATGTGCTCCGTATTCCCTATTATACCTTCCACGGTACCTAAAGCTTTCTTAGCAAGCAAAAAAAAATTGTAGCAATAGAGGTAAAAAGCATCGTATGTGTTTTAAAAACAAGCAGGGCTTTCTAGCATACACAAAAGTCCAGTATACTTTATAAAGTACACCTGCATTCATTTTTTTACCACGCTACCAAAATTTACAGTACGTGCAATGTCATGTTTTCATCAGTTGCGGCATTCTTTCTGAAAACTAACACATAAATATCAGCTTCGAGAGGCAAGCACTAAAAATGATAAAATATAGCTAGGCTGCGCACGCAGCAATGATTACTGTGTTCACTACTTCGCGAAGGTTGACGAAGAGTATACAAACGACATCAATATAAACAAAAACTACAATGTGGTCATCTTGGCAAGGCCCGTTATAGAAAAATGGCGCATACTAAGTAAAACATCATGTTTTTGTTTTTCAACAATGAAAATGTTGCTGCAGTTTAGAGCGCGCAGGGCGCCAATGGGTAAATGTTGTACACGGTCGGCTGGGCTGCAGTGGTAATCCAACTACGCACAAGAAATCTGCAACGTTGAAACTACTGACGTTCCCTCCGGCTCTGCTTGGCGTCACGTGTGACGTGACAGTGCTTCATGTGATGATAAAGGTGAAACAAAGAGGAAGGAAAAGCCTCCGTTGAACCTACACAACGGGGCTCATGTTCACAGAGAACTATTACGCTACAGTTGTTCGCAATAGAAAATTTCAGCCAATCCCGATACTGGACATACTATTATCGAAAGCGGCCAGCCAGTGACCGACAGCCTTCTTTCTAAGTGCCTTACGAAATCACCGGCTGCCATTCGTAAATTGCAGTGTGCCATAAAGTAATAATTAAAAAGTTGGTTAATTTTTGTTATTCAGTCAATTATGCAATTTGATTTTCGTGCATGTCCGCCTCTGATTAATCCAGCTCAACGACTAAAATTACGCCATCTCTCAAAGTCAATTTAAAAATATATGTATCGTCTAAAAAAAACACCCTTTATGTAGGTTCCTCACTGGTCCCTCAACCTCAACGAGCCAGGTTCACTCATGTGTAAGGCAGCTTACAGGCGCATCTAAATGGGATACATTGGGCGCAGTAGTCTTTGAAAACAACTCACATTACGCCTGCACGCCTGCGATCACAGTCTAATCCGTTTCTCAGGCAATATTAAGAGACCAGAGAGTCACCGGTTCGCGTCACGTAAAGAAGAAATCAACTATTTCGCCAAGATAAATTCGCAGTTGAGTTTGAAAAACATTTTTCTAAATATTTTCATTCTCCTTAATTCCGAATCTTATGAATCTATTCGAGCCGGTTAAAACTGTTATATTTTTGCTCCGGAGCTGAACCTGAACCGACAAATATGCAGAAGCCTGAACTAAAATCCGAACCTAACTAGAAAACCGGTTTTACATGCATGGATGGACGCTATGAGCGTCCCCTTTGAAACGGGGCGGTTGGTTGCGCCACCAAAGCCTTGTTCTTATTTTGCCTAATGTCCTACCTATCTCCTTGAAAAAAAAAAAAAACGCACACATGCGCACGCACGCACACACAGAGAGAAGAGAGAGTGAAAATTCCCAGCATTAAACTTTCTGAACCACCACTGGAAACTGTTTTTGTACGTCTCCGTTGTTTGTATTCGCCCTACTTTTCTGCCATCAAATCTCCAACCCTTTCTTACTCTCTATTGCGGACATGTTCACTTTCCCCGTGCTATCCCATAACCCAAGGGCTTGAAGGAGGCCAGAGAAGCCTAAACCGACAGCTGGGTAGATATCTTTACATTCTAATAAAACATGCTCCATGGTTTTCCTAGCTTTACCACAGCAAGCACATGCTTCTTCGTTCCTATATATCGCTTTATAGGTACGCGTTCTAAGGCGCGATCTCGCTTCGGAAAGTAAGGGGCTTCCCTTTGAGTTATAAATTGTTTCTTTCCCGATTTCGCTTTTTTTTTTTTCTAGAAACCCATGGCAGGTTTCATTTCCATTGCCGCCACCCATGAAATTGACTCAGCCTCTCTGACTTTGCGTTTGACGTTCTTTGTTGCCATGTTGATTACTAGACTGGTCGCATACTTGCTGGTAAGCTTCCTAGTTCCTCCACTGTGAGTCAAATCAAATATCGTGCGTCTTGAAAAAATACAAAGAAAGGCAGTCAGGTTTATATTTAATAAATTCGCAAGACTGGACTCTCCCTCCAAAATTATGACAGAAAACTCCATACCTACTCTTGAATCGCGCCGAAAGCTGCTAAGACTTGAATTCCTTTCCCTTCTTCTCAACAACAGGCTTGAAATTAAACCATCGACTTATATAACGCCTGCACTAACACGGCAAACAAGACAGCGTCATCCGGATTCACTAACACCCTGTTATGCTCGAACTAACACGTTTAAATTTTCTTTTTTTCCCAGAACAGTATCAGACTGGAACGACAGTTTACAGACACAGTGTGACTAAAATTTGTATAAATCTGTATTTGTTTGTTCTTAATTTGTTCTTTTGTTTGTATACGTTCTATTGCCTCTCTGTTTGGACCGAAAGGTCTGCAGTATGTACTAAATAAATAAATAATAAATAAATAAATAATGTTCTGCCTGTAGAGATACCTGAAATTATCGCAACCCATTTACTTCCACATTTCTCAGTGGTTCTTCAGGATCAACTTTACTTTCAGCTTGACTCACTTCAAAGCTTGTCCAGCCTGCACAGCTTCATGTATAGTCTTCCCGTTACCGTCCAATGCGAGGCGTCCCACTGACCTTTGGTTGTCATCGAGACCTGATTGTACCCTTCAAGCAAACAACCGCATTTCCAAATGTAAGTTCTGGAACCATTACACCTTTCCACATACCCTGGAGTACCTCTTAATTACTTTCCATAGCGCTCCGTGCTTCATTGCGGCCGCATTTCTCGTCGCCTTTGCTATTATTGTTTTGCCCCCTCTGTTTCCATATATCTATTGTTTTCGCTTATGCATACACCAAGATATTTTCGCATTGACAGCGCAACATGGCGGCGTTTCTTACGACATGAGAACGCCGAGGCGTCACCGAATTTTGCCATAAAACAAATTGGATGGCTATGGAAACTGTGGAATTTTACGCCGACGATGGGTTCGGCATCCCAGAGGAATTATCCTTTCGGTCTTGATGCGGTTCGCTGATGAGCAACAGTTGATGATTGTGCGCGAAAAGTTGAGAGCGAGTCGCACAAAAGGATGACGACATGTTCCTGCTTTCTCTTTCGAAACCCAGCGCCGGTGCAGTGACTCGGCTTGTTTACGACCGGGCCCGTGTGAATGAGATCACAGACACGGGAAAAGCAAGCGGCCCGCCGCAACCAACGCGAGGCGAGATCGACGGCGCGGCTCGTTCTTTGTCCGCACTCGCGCGCCGTTCCTTCGCGGCCCCGCCTGCGCGCGACCCAAATATCGGTGCACAGTATAACGAGGCCACTCGGTAGGCTACAACGGCAACATCTCTCACCGCCTTGTGGATGAAGATTAAAGTTCAGACCGCGACTTTGCTATAGCAAAGAATACATTTGCTTGGGGGCAGGGTGGCTGCTAAAACCCGTCTCCAGAAATACCTGGCGATGTCCTTGCTTTCTGGTTACGATTACAACGGTGCAAATAAGAACATATGGTAGCGTACGCCACTGGGATGTTTTCTGTGTCATATTCAATTACAGGAACCAAAGATTGAGCACTCAATTCTTCCCCCCCCCTCCTATGTAGGCTATGGCTCACCAGAAACTATATTACGGAAATTAAACCTTTTTTACTATATATTCCCATCATTCTAGTGTCTGTCAGCTGGGTCACTGTGTTTGAAATGCCTTTATTCCCTTGTACAGCTGATTCCTTCAGCTTATTGCAATCCTATGAGAAGGTGCCTGCCACAGTGTGGTCTCAAATAAGCCGGCACCAATCAAGCACCCCATGAAAAAATAATTTTGTTTGAAACAAATTTTTTTTGTGCATTAATTGAATTATTGTTAGTTCATGAATGTGTGTACTAAGGAAGCTGGGCAACATTTTAACATTAACAATAACCTTAGGTAATTAGTCTTTGATGTTCTGTGCAACATATCCTTCAA
Organism: Dermacentor albipictus; assembly: GCF_038994185.2. Taxonomy (NCBI): domain Eukaryota; kingdom Metazoa; phylum Arthropoda; class Arachnida; order Ixodida; family Ixodidae; genus Dermacentor; species Dermacentor albipictus. Next base: position 4,667,727 of record NC_091830.1, read on the forward strand.
GATATGGCAGCCTCCAAATGAGAGAATGGCAACATTATTATTGGTGCATAACCAAGTGGCAAAGAAAAATAAGCTTTAACAATGTTGACTGAAGACAACACAAAATCATTCAAAGCAATGTCTACTGCAAGCTATGCACTTGTCTATTTTTTTCGTGATCATTAACAACTGTACCGATGCCTGACCCAGTTATTAATGCCAGACCCAGTTCCTCTTTGTGAAATGCCGATGCCTCACCGTAAGTGTAACACAACTGAACACTCCCCCAGTGTATGTGCGGGGACAGTTTACTGAGAAAGCAATGGTCATGATGACCACTGGTGTGGCACTGTGTTTCCGTTTACAGTGAATATAACCTACACAAAGGTGCACACTGTGTCCACCACACAAGTGGAGATAATTGACACGTTTCACTTTTCTACGACATAACTGAAATGCTGCTTAGCATACAGCTGAGACATGCTTCCACTAAAATTAATGCTTTATGAAGAGGCAAACATTCGTCCGAAAGTTCCGCACAATGTAGTTATAATCCGTGAACTGGAAATGAAAAATGCATGTATGAACATTACTTTATTGCATTTCACTTAATTTAGTTGCATTTCCTGATGCATTTAACCTCACACACTACTTGGAAAGAGACAATCTTGCTAACAGAGAAACCTAATGCAATTAAAAATACACCACACAGGACTCAGAGCCTTTGAAAAGCACAGAATACTCAACAAAGAACACACAAGGAACAAGTGATGAGCTGATGCTCGCATATAAGTCAAAGTGGAAAACACTTAAAACACTCTGGTCAGCACTATGTGATATTGGAAATAGCCTACAGGCAGTACTTCCAGTGCAGTTGCTCTGAGCAACAGTTAAATGTGCTGCACATCTGTAGGAACACGTCACACACTTGCCCAAGTTGCTACATTAAAATGTAAAGCTCTCTTAATTTAAAGCCAGAGTTTGAGTTGAAGCATAATTCCTTCTATAACAATGTGCTTTACCCAATGGCACAAATGCATTGAATGTCTTCATGTGCTACCCTGTTATCAACTATGCCTGAAATGCACTTTTTTTTTACTTCATTCTTTTCTGTGCAAAACACCTCGATTTGCATCGTATTGCTAAAAAAATTGCCTACCATACTCACATTCACCACTTGGTAAAAAATAGAACAAAACACGGGCAGCTCCATGCAAAGAACCAGATTAACACACAAGGTTTTGCTGGCAAAGTGTTCATAGTGTTCTTGTCATGTAACATAAGAATAAGCTTCTAACGTGAAATATCTCTGGTTAACCTCCCTGTGTTTCCTTTGCCTTTCTCTCTCTCTCTCTCTCTAACGTGCAACTCTATGACACTGTCGCTAATATTCTTCTTTTTGCTTGCAAGTCCCGTGTTGTGTGGTGTCTCCTTCCATAATGGAGAATGTAAATAGTCATTGCTTCGTCAATCACAGAATCTGCATTCTTTATAAGGTGCTCAATCTCCTCCGTTGAAGCTTCTTGGCGGATTGCCTGAGGCACAGCATTCACAAGTATGTCCGACATCTTCTGAAGCTCGTTGGCAAGCTCGATGCTGTTCTCACCATATATCTCCCGGATCGCATCAACAGCAGGACTCAGCACTTCACATGCTGATCGAAAGTCGCCAATTGCACAGAAGCATTTTGCCACCATATCCTTGGCTTCCAGAAGTTTTAAATTGTGTTTGTACATCAGCTTCTCCCGTGCCTTCAAGCATTTGTTGAGGCGCTGCAGAGCTTCCAAGTGGTTACCCTTTTCAGCAAGTTGCACACCTTGAACGTAGAGGTCATGCATTCGAAAAGCCTTCTGCTCACGTGCAAGGCACTCTTGAGTGGTGCCACAGTCTAAGCAGGCAGCCTTCCCACTATCATCAGGCATATTCAGTGGCCCATCACAGTATTCGCACTTCAAGGCCTGCAGGCGTTGCTCAGCATCCTCCCCAGCACCACAAGCAGTGCAGTTGCAAGTGAAGAAATACTGCTCCTGCAGTGTCTGGCGCCGTTCTGCAAAGGACATTCTTTGGTAGTGAGGACCATAGCAGTTCAAAACTTCCTCCCCAGCTGCAATATTCCTTACAGCTCTCACCACAAGAGTTGAGCCACAAGGAAAGTTTGAAATAATGTTGGGGTTGCAAGCATGGTTCATAAGGCTTGCACTTGGGTAGATGGCTGTGGCTATACGAACTTGCTCAGTTGTGACCACAACGTCATCCTCCTGCATTGTTCTTGACTCCAGTGATGTGATGGCATGGGCATTGCACACAAGCTGCTGAATGTGGCGTAGCAAGAGACCTCCTGCAAATGTTTTCAAAGCTGCCACACTGGGCTCCATTATGGGCAGGCCAGGGTGGTTACTTGACCCATTTCTTCCAGTGAGGCTCAGTGCTGAAGCCTTTGAAGTCACTTCATCGAGGCTAAAAAACTGGACCTGATCCAGCAGCATGTAGAGTAATGCTGCTGTCAGGGAGTATTGCAGCATGTCATCAGCATACATCTTGTCATCATGTGTAACCAGCTCATATACAGCATTATAGTTAAATTCATTGATTTCATCATCCCCCGCAGAGAGAGCTTGAGAAAACCGGACAAGGTTGGCTAGGCCTGTTACAAAAAGAATCCTGACAGCCAAATGTGCAATTCCTACAGAGTACAAAAGGTTCAGATTACCACACTCCAAGTCATGGTACCGACTCCAGGACTCCTTTGCACAGCTGAAAGAACAGTACCGCACCTGGTTGCACTGTGAGCACGGAACAGCGTTTTGGAGCCTTTTGTGGCAGTGATGACAGTGGGTTTTTGTGTGGCCTGGCAGCAGAACCGAAGCATACGGCTTTTCGACGAAAACTGCATCACCAGTCCGTAGCTCTCGGTTGGCCACCACGAAGCGTCCTTTCTCTGTACTGTACAGAATGTCCACGGCATTGGTGCAGTTCGGTACAGAATCGTGAACGCCGCGGACTACACTGGGTACCTGTGATTCGTCGTCGGGGTCATCTTCGTCACTTGGAACAGGTGGTGTCTTGTTACCGCTACACGCTTGTTTGAACATATCGATTTCCTTCGCCTGCTGTGCGTGTTTTCGGCTGTCCAGACCCGCGCGCCGCAGCGCCTTAGTGGCCAAGTCAAAATTTTCCAGCGCTTCTCTGGGCTTTCCGAGGCGCAGGTAGCACTGACCCTTCCGCAGATACAACTTGTAGCGCAGGTGGTTGGGATAACCGAGCTCGAATGCGTAGCGGACGTCGCACAAGGAGCGTTTGTACTTGCCTGCGTGAAAGTATGCGGCGGACCGATTTGCAAATCCTAGCGACATCTCTTCAGCGTGTCCTTCAGCGTCTGGAGTATCCGGAAAAGGAGCCGAGAGGATGCTCTGCGTGTAAAACTCGGCTGCTTTCGCATACTGCTTGCGGTTGAAGCAGATGTTTCCCTCGCTCCGCAGTTCAGAGGCCTTCTCCCAGAACTTGCGGTGCTTCGACGAGCAGAGAACTGTCAACCAGTGCTTGATGCGCGGATGGGCCACTTCGTGGCGGAGGCAGAACCTGACTCGCTCTTCATTTGTTTCAAGCGCGCTAAAGACGGCAAAACCATTTCCCTGACGTACGCGTTCCGTGGTGCTGTCGAGAACGTCTTGCCAGGTTTCGATCTTGGACATTGTGGCCGGCTGCTCCCAGACGCTGACCTAAGCGAGTGAACGGAGAACAATACTCATAGTCCGCGAACAGCACTTGCGAGATGCCTGACCAAGCAGGCAGACGGGTCAGCCTTGTGAAACAGACTCGCCACACACTCGCGAACGTCTCTCACAAATATCCGCGGCAGGAGCGCAAGACTGTTAGCGACTCGCACCTGCGCACGTGATTTCTGCGTTAAACGTCGTCCGTTGTTTTGGTCGCAACAATTTTCGTGCGCCCTGTGAGTGCTCGAATCGAGTGCGGCCTTCAAATCGCCGACGGAACGGCCAGCGCAACAGGTTTGACTCGCCACGCTCGCCACACGACACGCGAACACCAACAGTGGATGACTTCCGCGTTTTGGATTGGCTGCGGCTCTCTGCGGCTAAGATCGGCTAGGTTCTTGACTCATTGCCAGACGGGCACTTCGTTTTCTCCCTCCCCACGACTGCGCGCGTCAGGTTCGCCTCATTAGTGGAAGGCATTTCGGTATTGTTGCGCAACCAATTTCAAGTGCAGCCAATCTCGGCACTAAACGCTGCGTTTAAGTGCGACCTAAATATCCTTTCTGCGACGCTGTCGGGAAATTACGACTTGGGCATTGTTAACAGACTTTGTGTTGTTCAGCGACGGCGGACCCAGGAACGGCTCTTGGCCTCGTGCTCTTATTTCAGACATAGTGCCGAGCTGCGCTCACTTTGCCACCACAGTGCAACGACTTAGAAAATGTCAGGTCGATCGAAACCTCTCTATCGTAGCTTGCACGAGGTCGGCGGAACCGGGTTTTATGACATCTGCAATTGTCAACGCATCAACGACTTTAGCGCGCGGCAATTTTGCCTGTATTCACTGGCTTCTTTCACGCTCGGAAAAACACTTATGTAGCACGCATTGAGCAACAGAAAGCTGAATCGGGAGTTTTTGATGCTGCTCTGCAATTTTCTCATTGACACTTCTAATTCTAATATTTGAGAAGTTGATTACTTAAGACTAATTATGTAATTTGGCAGAATGCAAAAATACTCCGAGTATCTTCAAGCGTTGGCAAACAACATTACCTTGGTTCTGTCCAGCTACGTGGCATTTGCATATTTTTAAATGGTGCATGATAGTTGGGACACCCTGTATATATAAATATCATCTTCTGACACTGCACGCCAAAAAAAATAAACACTTCAGTGTGAATGACTATCTCCCGCTTTCACCTTGTTCATCGTCTTGAATTTTCGTCTCCCGCCTTCCCCCTATTTTCTCTGTATCCTACACCTCTGTCACATAGCTGCAGACTTATGCAGTCGTGCTGACGTTCTCTTCTTAAACGAAATCATTCATGGACATATCTTCAGATCTACTAGTTTTTCTGTTTCAATGCAGGTTCCGCAGGAGACTGCCAGGAAACTTAGACACTTCCACGTTTCTGCCTCTTCCAGCAGACACTCACCTCTCCGGAGAATGCAGACTACACAACTGCCATTTTCTCTATGCTAATATCATTCAAAACGTTCATTTTCTCAAGAACCTTCTTTCTAGCTACACTACTATACTGTCATCTCATACTTTCTCTCCTTCGGCATATTTACTTCGCCTGTCAATTGCAAGTTATTGATGTATTGTTGCTCACTATGTAACTGTTTATACAGTTCTTTGTCTTCTTCTAATCGTTTTATGCTATAACTTTTGATTGTTTTACAATTTTACCTTTTTTTGTTTTTGTTCCTGTGCACCAGCACTCAGACCTCAGTGTCGCTCCTGGTCACATTGAACAAAATTACTGACTGATACTGAATCACTGATTATTATTATTTTGCTTTTCCTTCCCAGCAATATTCACCCAATGGCTTCCAAGGTTGACCAATTGACAATCATGGGGCACTATTATGACCAGTTGGTAACATTAGGCTCCAAATTATGTGACTGAAAAGCCTGAATAACCATTAACCGACATAGATAGATTGAAGTAATGACTGTTTCGCTAACACTAAAAGCATTTATGCTTCTTTTTAACCTTGTCTTCCCAATCATAGTCCACAGGCAGACCTAATGGAGTGTTACCTGACCTACAAATCAGATAACAGATACTCACCACTGAACTACTATCCGATTTCCACAACAAGCGTCCCTCGCAGAATTATGGAGCATGTCATATTATCTCACATAATGTACTTTCTTGACTCTGAAGATTTCTTTCATCTATCACAGCACAGTCTCCACAAAGGGCTGTCTAGCGAAACTCAGTCATCTTCCTTCATGATTTGCACTGAAGACCTGAATTCTAACACAGAGCGAAGCAATTTTACTCGATTTCTCAATACGCCCTTTGACAAAGTAGCTCATCAATGCTTGCTTGCTTCAAAAACTTTCACAATTGAACATTCATTGAACATTCATCCCAATCGCTTAAGAATTTCATCTTAAGAATTTCTGACTAATCACTTACAGTTAGTGCAAGTCAATATAACAATGCTTCTAAACCACTTCCTGTGACATGAAACATTCCACAAGGTTCTTTGTTAGGTCCCCCCTTGTTCTTAATATAGAGGGTGTCCCTACTATCATGCACCAATATTTAAAAATATGTGAATGTCATGTAGCTGGACAGAACCAATTGTAATGTTGTTTGCCGTCGCTTGGATACTCAAATTATTTTTTGCATTCTGCCTAATTACATAACTTAAATGATTAACCATTTCTGAAATAATATAAGTAGATCAAAAGTGCCAATGAGAAAATTGTAGAGCAACAGGAACTCCTGACACAGCTTTCTGTTGCTCAATACGTGCCACATAAAAGTGTTTTCGGAGCGTGAAAGCCCGCGAATAAATGCAAAGTGCCTCGAGTGGCAACTTTGCGCATATTTGTGAGCTTATTGGGACTTTTTCATGTTGCTCTACAATTTTCTCCTTGACACTTTTTAATCTGGCCATAATATTTGAGACGTTTATTAATAAATTAAGACTAATTAGTTGGAACGCAAAAAATAATCTGAGTATCTCCAAGCGATGACAAACATTACCTTGATTCTGTTCAGCTACATAGCATTTGCAGATTTTTGAATCTTGGTGCATGATAGTTGGGACACCCTGTATATGGCGTAATTTTGAGTTTTATGGAATTTTTTAAGATCGCCTGTGGCAGATAGCAGTATTCTTGTCTTTGAGCTGGATTACTCGAAGAGGCTGACATTATTACTAGCACGAGCAATCAAAACACATATTCAACTAACCAGAAATTAACTAATTAAGTTCTTAATTAATTACTTTAGGCCCATATTGCAATTTACAAATTTAGCCAGTGAGTTTGCAAGTCGTATCCACTTGAATTATCACGATGACATCAGTTTCAAGATATTTCCCAAACTGGGATGAAACATGAATACGAACATTTCAGTTACTTTTGTGCTTCAGTGCATGAAAGAGCATTTTGTTAAAAAGACAAGTGAAACAACCGTGAACTTTACCGTGAGTTTGATGGCACATATCTTCAAATTAGTATATTTCTCTTCAAAATTTGAAGAGAAATACTGGTGGGCATTGTGAGTCAAAATGCAACCAACATATATGATGTACTTCCTGAAAACCTGACCAATAAATGGATCGGAATTAGCAGTTTAGATTCTTTCAAGATTCAATTAGCACATAGCAGCAAATGGTTATATTGGAAAAAGAAAATGAACTGCTCTGAATACTACACCCCAACTGCAGCGATGTTAACACAACTGGCATTGCAACATTAGTATGAAACATTTTCGCGTGTTTGGGCCGTTTTCTTTTTCTTAAGAAGGTTATGAACTCATTGGGCTGATCGAACCTTTGGTTTCTTCAGAATGCAATGTAATTCTTTATCTATACATTTAGTCCCGAGCACATGCTGTACAAATCCAATGCCACGAAGAACAATGTGTGGCAAGTCTCTTTCGTTTTTGCATTTTCCCTGGTGTGCATGACTCCCCTCGTTCATGGCAAGACTTGCGCTTCTAGAATAGTAACGTTCTAAGCCTATTAAACTTCGGTAATTTTCTTTTTAGTTTGCCTTTGAGCATTTATGAGCATTGTGACATATGAGTCATTCCCAATGTGAATTGCACTTACTCTGCACAGTGTTGTCTGTTTTACAAGCTGTTTCTAAATCAGACTCAATTGTAACAAACTTTCCTCACATCGAACCCTTTTTCATAGAGAGGTTCGCCATAGGTAAGCTTGACTGCATTCTGTGGCCATGCTGCCCTACAAGTCCACAATTCACATGGTGGAACCTTACGCCCCCTACCCTCACCCCCAGTGTAGGGTAGCAAACAGGATGATCTTCTGGTTGACTTCCATGCCTTTCTTCTCTGCTTTCTTTTTTTCTACGCCTAATACATGATGCAAAACACATTTTGTTTGTCCCAAAGCTAGCTAATCATGTTGCCGAACATTTCCGTTGTGAAGCGATTGTCACGCTGTGGACTCGGGGATGATTAACGTTTTTCTGAATTTTGAGTGGGAGAAAAAAAATTTATTCTTTCAGGAAAATTCCGAGAAAAAAATAGAACTCCATTACAAATAGCTTATATTTAGTATTTCAACACTAAAACAGAATTATCCTTGGAAACATGCGACGTGATAACTGAGAAAGAGTATCCAAGTCACTCTCGCTGGACACTACACATTAGTATCGCTCCAGGCTATTCTCACATTCATATTTGAAGAAAAAACAGCGCTACAAAGACACGGACTAAAAGAACATGTACGATGGACAGGCGCTTGTCCAAGTCAAGCTTTCACATTCAAATTTGATTGTACGTAGACGAGTTCTTGAATGCATTTACTTGTATGTTGCAAAGCTTGTTATGAACATTTTATATTATATATTTTACATTACTGTTTGATCACAAAAATGTTGCTTTAATATTTATTGCTTCAGAAAAACTATGATCATTACAGTGCTGTGTCCGTGTGCCCCCAATAAAATGCTGGCGAAAGAAATAGACAAGTAATGCGAATCTTGCCCATAAGGATATTCATGTCTATTTGCGGTTCCAATAAACTCAAACTTCAAATTCACTCAAGATTCTACGGCTCTGAGAACGCATGCGTCCTGCATTAGTCATAGGAGTGGCTTGTTAGGCTAGTGGGTACACCGGTATTACATGGTGGAATGCCACCAAATGGGGAAACTGAAAAAGAAACCATGAGGCAGAAACAGTGACAGGAAAGCTGCTGCATGGACCCTTCCTGTCTCTTCATTTCTTTCTCGTGGTACTTTCTTGTCTCCCTGGTTTCTCGCATTCCACCATGTAACTGCATTAGTCACCATATTCAAAATTTTAACATGCAAATGCTAGCCTCTTTCCATGTATATAAAAAAAGTTTGAATTAAGAGTGCAATTACACCTTTGGATTTTTTTGCTTCCCTTCACACTCATTGCAAACACATAGACTGCGCACTAATTTTATATGAGCACATCGTTCACAATGAAGACAAATAGAAGCATTTCAAAGCTTTTTAACTCAAGATAGCTTCTTGGGCCAGTTGGTTGATACTTGAAGCCATGCACCGCATCACACATGAAACAAATGCAAAGAACAGAGCCTACCACGGGCGCTAAAATCACAGCCGAATCTGGCTACATTCATGCCTTCAGGTAGCATGTGCGGGTTTATTGACCAGCTGCCTTCACTCCGAAATGTTCACGTACTGGTGACGCCTGCGGCATAAAAGGGATGTTCTACATCCGCCGCCAAGGCTTGCGAGTGGTGGCACTGGCTAAAACTCCCAAGGTCAGTTCTAGTAGTGAAAACATCAATACCCAAGAAAGCGAATGGGAAAACAGCGCCGCCATAGCTTAACTGGTTAGAGCATCGCACGCGTAATGCGAAGACATGGGATCATTCCGCACCTGCGGCAAATTGTATTTTGCATCCATTTTCATTGCCGTTAATTTACCATTTCTTTAATTAGCAAGCACAAGCAATTTTTATGTTGTCCGTGGTGTCTTTGTTGGCTTCTTTAATTAATTAAAATCGGGCCCCTCGGTTCACCCCCTTCTCGTTTAGCCAATTTATTGGTATTTTAAGAACGCGAGGAACTGCACAATAAACCGTATCAGGTTTAACACAGCAAAGAATTAAAAAAAAATGCATCTCGTTTCCAAATACACACAAAAGTATCACTGAGGCTCGATAATGCAGTGCCCATGGTGTCCGGCCTTGTGTTCTATTTGCACTGCTATGGGTTCATCAGTGGATATTTACGGGGTGTCAAACACACAAACAAAAATAACTTAATAATAAGCATGATTCAGGCCATTTTTACAAGCTGAGCTCACCTAACATTCTCTCCTACTGTCACTTACCAGATAAGTGCATGGCATGTTGAATCCTGAAAACAGAACTATACACCATAAAACGCTACCAGATGCTTTGGTTTCATTGGATTTAGCACTCCTGGCCACTGCACATCCCACCGCTTTCTCAAGTCCCTGGTACACTTGATTCTGAAGCTCGCGTCACTTTTTCTTCTTGACAAATTTGTGGTCTTCAGTTTTCAGCATTGTTACTTCGAAGCCGTTGCAATGGCATTTGTACCAGAGCGTCGGCATGGTTAGCCATGCATTGCAACTTGACGAAGCCAGCGCAGAGATCAATATTGGCTGACGGAGAAGAAAGACTGCTGACCCCACCATATAGCTATCGAGCACGTGGCCGACACCCTGGACATTATTAAGCAGTGTGACAGAGATGGGAAGAAAGTGCATGCTCGTAGTCGATAGATCTCGTGGCAATCGGCACACCTGGCCAGGTGACTGGAATCGACTGCTTGTCACATGAACGGTCATGTGTTTGAATGCTCTTTCCCCAATTCGTCTTTTCTTTTACTACGTTTCAATATTGTCATGGGGCACTCCCTCCGAAGATACGTTGACAACTTTCTTGTCATTTTAAATTTAGACACCCAATTAAATTTGGTGGCTATGTCAGTCATAGTTCTTAGCAAGTGTTCTTCCTCACTGAAGTTCACGTATGAGCTCCAGCAGGCCTATTTCATTGTTTTTAGACCTTCTTTAATGAAAGTGCGTCACATCTACTTGACTTACATGCCAAGATCAAAGAAAGTTATTCTACCCTTTGATTCCTCAGATTAGAAACCGATTAAAAGGGGAATCGCAAGATCATGTTTCAGGTCTGCTATTTCGAAGTCCTTCCCACACAGGATAACGAAAACATTCAGTCACCAAGTAGACGGGTTGCAGCAATCTGGTTTTCTACATCCGCTCCCCCAAGATCCCACAGAAAGGCTGCTTAATCAGCTGCGCAGAGAGCCTGCGATAGAAGTTGTAGGTACCCTGCAGAAGAGGTGCTTCTTCGAGGTTGTGCCATATGTGCACAAGGTTTCGCACAACTAAAGGAAAGTTGCAGGGAAGTATCGAGTGGATCTTGTGTTTTATGCATCATGCGAGTTAACACAATTGCGCAAATTCATCATGGGTAGTCAGGAAATACTGTACGCCAAAACCCGAGTATCAGTATATCCCATGCACTACTTGTTTACGGAACTCCTTTAAGCTGCAGTTGTGTTTACTTTGGACAGAACAATCAGTGCCTTAATGAACAGCTGTGGCAGCACTTAGTGTGAAATCAGGATCAATCTTGCTCTGCACTGCAAAAGTTGAGGTTGCCATCCACGGTTGAATGCGGAAATTGTAGGCCATAGAAATTAGCACGAAATTAGAATTAGCTTCTGGAAGTGGTATTAATAGAAAATTCTGGATATGTGCAATAAGATAACTTTTGTGGCACTTTTAAACAAAGTGCAATGCATGCGTAGCCACAGCTAAGCTGGTCCACTAGCTTTGTTTCTATGCAAGTTGTGCACAGTTGACAAATTGTTTGAGGAGTGCTACACAATTTACAAACTAGTGTGTCCACAAATTTTTTGCTTTTGCTTGAAACTGTACGGCAAATAAAAAAAAAGGGGGGCCTAAAGGGTGGGGTTTGCACTTCTTTCTCTAAGTAAAATGCTTCCAACTTGTGAAATTACTTGAGGACCATCTCCATGAACTTCCTGCATATATAATATATATATATATATAATATATATATTATATACATGTTATATTATGAAGAGATTATGCATGCGTTTTTAGCAACTTATGCCCCTTCTCCTTGTTTTTGCTCATGCTGTTTGTTGCTAGTATCGGGGTGTCTTGGCACATGTGCGTTCTGCTGCAGCAAAATTTTCCTAATGAACTTTCAGTTGTGAGCAACACTTCTGTATGTCTTGTCTGTTACTGTTGTCTTTTGCACTTCATTGTACTTGTATTATATACATTTGATCTGCATCAGGTGTTGCTTCCATAAAGGCCCAGCATATATTTTATAAAGCACGCCATTATAACTGTTTCAAAGAATAAAGTGCATCTCATTAAAGTTTGGCAGTGCAGTTGCAATGTGAAAAGATCACCTGTACCAAAAATTAACAAAATTTAAATGGTACATTTTTGATGGGTTTAGCGAGTTAAGGAATGTTAGAAAGGTTCCAATTTCTTTTTTGCTGCACTGTTTGTGGAGTGCTACACAATTTACAAACTAGTGTCCACCAATTTTTTGCTTGAAACTGTACGGCAAATAAAAAAAGGGGGGCGTAAAGAGTGGGGTTTGCACTTTTCTTTAAGTAAAATGCTTCCAACTTGTAAAATTACTTGAGGACCATCTCCATGAACTTTCTGCAAAAATGTGTTGCTAATCTCCCTTAATAATAAAAGCATTCGATGTAGACTAGGAATTTGGCTCTGCTTCACTTTCAATGGCATAAATAATTACCATGGTCGACGGCGTACCTATCCAGATTGTAAAGCAACAAACTTCATAGTGGGCGGTCCTGATTGTAATAATGCACAGGCATCCTGGGCATTATCACAATACATGGCTATTTAGAAGCTATCACGAGGCTAACAGAGTTGAACTAATTTTATCAATTGTAACGCTGGTAGAAAGGGTGAGAAAATCATATGAAAGTGCAAGGACTACAGCTTCTGGTTTGGGATACTTAAGTTTATTTGCATCATCCACAACCAGTAATAATCAGTCAGGCAAGCAAGCTTTGCAAACTGCTGGTTCAATTTCTTCCATTCTTTCTGTGCACCATGCTATTTCCTCGGTCAGAATTCATGTTCTTCCACATGTGGGTTGTTTAAATTGCTTGCATCTGCCCAACACATTTCTATACTTTCTTCCATTCTCTGAAGGCTTCTACTTCATCCTTCATGTGCAATAAGAAAACATTTTTAACAGCCAAAATGTTCACAAAATCACTTGTGCATTGATCTCGGTGGATGGTGATCGCAGGCCATGTAGTGTGGTTTGGTTTGACATGCCCACCAACACCTTTGCAGGCATTTTCGCTATGCCCTGTAGCTGTGAAAAGCCACTTGGTCATTTTAAGCTCACTGCATTACAACTCGTGCAGTTGGAAGCGACACTTAAAATGGGTGGCTGCTCCACTGCTCACGTGTTGGGTTTAAATTGGAGCATAATCCTCAATGTTCGCATTGATTTTTTTCAGAGCCATGCAAAGATGTGGAGTCGTGGCACACGTCATCACCAATCAGGGCATAGTTCCATGTCAATTTTCTTATCATAGCACCATGGCAGTGTCATTTGATGCGCCTAAAAATGCTCTAAGAATGCTCCAATGACAAGCATCAGTTTCCTTGTTGGTCCTAAGCTAAATGGCTCAGTTCTTATTTATGCTGTTGGGATTACCACAGGCTATGCTCATGAATATTGCAGCACTGCCCAAAGCATTATTGTGCGCATACCATACAAGCACGTAAAATACCCGAGTTGCATCTTTTCTTATACTATACCATCAAAATTGGTTTTAAATCCCACTATTTTCCACCTTGCCCTCTAAAGAACATTTGCAGCGCTTTACACTGCTAACTAAATTCACATTGCCTTAATTCTAGGTGGTATAGATGTGGAGTAAAAGGGTTAATATGTAGAAAATTGTTCTCTATATTACGCACCTTTAAAAGTTTGCAACGCTTTGCAATTCAATAATGAGATCTTTGCACTTTGTCTCAGGATATTTTGCGTGTGAAAACAAATGCATTGTAAAGGTAGTTGCAGTTCTGCGGTGTGGAAGGATATTTATGCCTAACATAAAAGTTTAAATGAAAATGAATATTCGGGACCTATTTTGTGACATTCTTCTGAACATGCCCAGCTGGCTCATTCACTGCTGTGGCGTCACTGCGCTTTCCTGCTAGGCTGGTGCATCGTTCATGTGCATTTCAGATAGCAGATGCAATTAGAGAGAGAGAGAGAGAATAAACGTTTATTACATAAATGAAGCTTTGGAGAGGCATCATTTCAGAATGCCTCGAGCCGCATCCCGGGCCCTCGCAATCAGCCGTTGCCGATCCTCGAGGTCAGAGCTGGACAAGGCTCTCTCCCAAAGTTTGTTGGTTTGATATAGAACAATGCCAGAATTAGGTTCCCCCAATTAGTCTTAAAAAACTTGCTGTACACGCTCTTGCGTGCCTACACTCTAAGAAAAGTTTACACCCTTTGGAGTGCCCCTTCTGCCATGCAACGATAATTGTCATCTGTCTTGATGCATTTTTCTTGAAAACGCCGTGCCCGCTAGTTTCCTGTCAGGAATGCTATCATGCTGATAACGCGCGCGCCGTTCGTTACTGGAAAGTACCGGACTCGCAGCGTTAAAGAAAGGAAACGCATCACGACAGATTGTTGTGTAGCAGAAGGGGCACTTCAAAGGGTGTAAACTTTTCTTTCCGAGTGTACTACCTCAACATACCATAGTAGGAATATGGATACACCCGCCCTGAAAACTCGAGCTCAAATTATTTCGTGGCTAAGAGGCAAAAAGACAATGTTGAGTCACTGTACAAAACGGGCGAGTTCAGAATTCAGTGTGATCTTTATTTTAATATTAGAACAAGATTGGGATGGCCATACATGAGCCTTTTTTAAAATGACTCAATTTCCTAACTTAATATACAAGGCAACAAGTTTTTGCAGTACTAGATTTACCAGTCCTGGGTGGGTATTGAATAAAATGTTTGTAAAAAATGATGTTATCTTAAAACATCCCTAAAATGTTCCAATTTTCACCATTTTTGCATTTTGGGTTTCTATAGCTAAAATAAAGTGGTTGCACACTTCCTTTTTTTAATGAGAAACCTTTGCAGATTTGTCAGAAATATTTTTCTGCTTTAGTTAAATTGGCCCCCCAAAACCCGTGGTTTCGGGATGTCAGCAGTTGCTAAAAAATTAAAATTTGGTATTTTTTAAAACATACTCTGAGTGACGTAAGAACTTCCCATGGACCAATACTACTATTGTAGATTTAGAGAAAAAAAATTTTGGTGGGGTACAATGCATTAATTTTAGCGATAGACTTTAGAATTCCTAAAATCTGCAAGTCTTAAAAAGCTTTTTGACCTTAAGGGAAAAAAATTTTTTTCAAGAAATATGTGCCAAGTTCCACAAAACGATGGCCGATTCCTTTTTACCGAGATTTTCCAACCCAATATAAATATTTGGCCGAGAACTGCAAATAGTCGGGACAGCCCTTTGTCTCTCTTTATCAGAACACATGCACACGTAGGCACAATTGGCTTTTTCATCCAGCCCTCTCAAGTGCAAAATGAACACTTTTCTAAATTGCAGCAAAAAAAAAAGAAAAAATCTTAGTCCACTGCTTTTTTTGACTGGCTAGGGATCAGGACAGAGCAGTAGAAGTGAAGATGAAGACAATGCAGGTTTTTTCAACATTTATTTCCGAAGATTGTGAGCAACACCAGTTTAAACATGAAAAATAGAAACAAAACCTTTTTTGTGAACTGTACCCGAGAAATGCTTCATAAAGTGGTACGGGAGGAGAGCTGTGTGCTCACTAGCCACAAGCTAGCTGCAGTTTTGCTAAATGCAGGCCGTTACACTACTTTAAGGCATATGCGCATGCACGGAAAAGCCACAACACCAACCAGCGTTTTTGATGGCAGCGCCGCCATCCTGCCACCACTTGGCAATGCGTTTGCTGCCTGATGCCATGGCCAAGGTTTTACAAGGTGTCATAAAGTGCCGTCATTCAGTTGAAACTGTCTATACGAGCCATAATTTCGTAATGAATGCATCTCGCCATGCTCTTCATGCACCCGCGACCTGCTACTCTCTTAGTGGCATCATTTATCTAGCTGTGTCCAAAATATCACCTTTACTGAAATGTGAATTGCCTTGCTGAAACATACCAGCCAATCTCCTTAGCAATACCTGCAGCTTTACTAATCCCTTTAGCCTCATGACTTTCACAGAAGTCTCAGCACATGCAACCACACAAATTAAATGGCAACAGCTGCCGACACTTTACTGTGAGTGCTTGCCACCTTCCATGTTCACTGCCTTGGGTGTAAAAGATGGTCCAATTAAAATCATTTTTACAAAATTAACCTCCAAAAGCACTTGTTTCAATGATAATTGGTTGGTATTAATTCAAGTGACTAGTGTGCATGAACCCAAGTGGACAGGGAAAATTAATCTTGCTGTAGTTTACAATGTGGTTTGCACATTGTAATTTCGTTCACTGCAGCACTTTGCACACTTAGTAGAGGGAAAACCAGTGTTGCAGCAGTTCAGTCAGTGGTGTCGTGCCATTGCACCACTTGAAAGGGTCAGTCACAATCTAACACAGTCACAACATTCATGAGAAAAAAGCGCAACAAAAATGTGGGCAATACTCATCTAGAATTATTATACAAGCATACGAATAGCATTCTTTTGAGAGGAAAATGAATAGAGTGCGAGACAGCTGTTAAGCCTTAACAATTTATTTTGCAGCCCGCACGCTAAAGACAATGACGCTGGCCATGATGATGAATATATACAGATGAAGAAGATGAAGGGGTAAAATAATGCTCACACAATTTCGCCCGCGTGTGGAGGCGGCAAACCTGGCCGCTGGTAACGCTGGTTATGGCGGGAAATTTAACGCCGTATGAAAGGCTTTAAATGCGAAACATGCACAATCTCTGTGGTATGGCAGCGGCCGTCCAAAGGCGGAACAACTGGACTGACATGATAGTTAACTGGCGAGGTCTGTTCCCGAACAATGCAGGGCCTGATAAAACGGGACTGAAATTTCTCGCACAATCCAGGAGCACGAACTGGGGTCCACAGTAACACTTCGAAGGAAACGACACGGTGAGATGCATCATAGCGAATTTTGCGGTCTTGTTGACTGGCGTCGGTGTTGAGGTGAGCACGTTCACGACACAGGGCAATGTGCCAAACGAACTGCTCACACACTGATGTGGATGAAGGCACGGGGACACCGAAGAAAGAAATGTCAAGGATAGTGAGCGGTTGGCGACCATACACAAGGAAAAAGGGCGAGTACTCCGCAGTGCGTTGGACGGGCGTGTTGTATGCGAAAGTGACGAACGGGAGAAATTTTAAAATAATTTTTTATTGAAGAGCACCGGCGTTATGCCGACATTTTTAGACAACTATCTTCGGGGTCGGCTTATCAAAATGGCGAGATACAAAGCAGGAAGAAAAACTGGTCTGACAATGCTAAGAATGCTATTCACGTTACCAGGACACACACGAAATCCGAGAACAGCTCAGCGCTGTTCCGTGCGTCCACATCCAGTTTCTTTTTAAGTGGACGCAAACTATACCCAAATGGCACAGTTTGTAAGGTTATCTCAGCTCACCATACTGAGCACACGAAGCCTTGGTATATGTGATAATCTTCTCGTAAAAACCATGCTACTATCATAACTTTAGAGCACTCATAAAATGCACACGATTGCACATACAAATTGAACACTGGCTCTGCACGCAGCGAGGATTTCAGAAAATGAAGTCTTCTTGCGCAACATAAAAAATAGGAAAGCATTGCAACGTTGTATCCGTAGAGGGCACACCGACCCTGCTGTCCCTCTGTGCTCATTTTGATACTTACCATAACTTTTGCTTGAACAAGCAATACAAGAGAGGTAACTCAGGCATGAGGGTACAGCCAAAGAGGGTTCAGCTCTATGTCGCAATTGCACCAGTCCCACACCTGCGTATTAAAATTAGCTAGAAAGCACTTTCGTTTCGTGCAAAATAATTTGGATTGAGGTATGGTCTGCATAGCCACTACGGTCCGCAACTAGACACTTCGTTATATGGTCCTTAGGCTGGCTGGGCGCCAATCATGAGTCGTCTGCATAGACATAATCGCAATAAACGCGCCCACGTGAGCTGCTGACAAGGTTGCTGCAGCTTTCGCAAATGCCGGCAAAACAAGAAAATCTTATGCAAACAAGCACGCCAGCGGTCTTCGCCACGTGGATAGGACAGGCCAGTGTCTGCCCATCATCGCCGAGTTGTTTGCAGGCTGCGGAAAAGAAACAGTGAGCGAGCGAGCAGAATCATGAATGCTTGAGCACAGTGCACCTACTCGACCAAGCAGTATCAAATTATCAGCTAGCACACAATTTTGTTTGCAACGATCGGTTTCATAGCAACTCTTTTTGATCAGTTGTCCAGAAGATTAAGATGTACAATTCAGTATAATTTTTTAAAATCTTAATACGTTTTGTAACAGCAGTACAATTGAGCCCAATACATCAAAATACACCGAGTGCCGTTTCAGTAGAAAGATAAAAAAATGGGTTTAACAGATGAATTTTTTTTCTTCACTGCTCATTATTTTAACATGGCGGCCACTAGGTCGAGCAGCCATTGCAGTCCATTCACTAACAAAGATTGGTTTGTTAACTTTTGAATTACAGGATTTGGAACAAGGCTAGTATTGCAAGTCAACTATGCAGAAAGCAAAAGCGATTTAAGCAATTTGAAGTCTGTTGTCCAGATATTTGTGAATAAAAATTCACTTTCCCACTCTGATACCAAAACTAGGTGCACGATGAGCATCGGAAAAACTGTCCACGCAATGCTTCCCACCATGTTTGGTTTAGTCAAGTAAATGGGTTGGCCAGCTGTGCACATGCCATCATTTTACCTCCCGAAGATAATATTTTGACCTACTGTCGCCTGCAGTACAAACGCACGACAATGAATTGGATGCCTCATCATCGCAACAAACTGCTCTACGTCACGACAGTGGTGAGAATGTGAGCACTGTTTGCATGCACTGTTTTGGCATGGGAGTGAAAGAAGGCTCATTTTTGTCAATGAATATCTCAACCAATGATGCTTCTAAAATTGCATACGCTTTTGCTTCCTGCGCTGTCCTCTCAACACTACCTCTGCAATGCCGATGTTAAATCTAGCAATAAATTTGTTTATAAAGAAACATTGGTTAATTAGCAGATGCAGCAAGATTGTTACTTGACAATCAATTGTAGCCTGTGCTGAAAAAAACAAACAGCAAAGAATGCATCATCACATCGTTTAAATCCTATCTTGTTAAAAATATGTTTCCACTAAAGTATATTATGTATTGCTTGCAGGGCAGCTGGCCACCACCCCTGCTGGATGCAAACTAATGGAATACAGCGGCAATAAGCAACCAGCGCTGAAACTTCAGATTCCAACAGCAGTGCCACAGCACAGATTGGCGAGTGGAGAATGGAATTTCATGCTCACGTGCTCACCAGAATCACGTGCTGCAATTTCACGTTGAGGAATTTACCGCTCATCTTGAGGCACACGCGCCCAGCTCCTGGCCCAACTGGACGAAGCTTAACTGCAGGTATTGGGTTAGAACCAATGTTGATACAGGCGTGTCTGTTAACCATTCAATAAGTTGTGCAATTTTCATGGCCTGTCTACTAGACAGCACAACCACACTTCATTTGCCCTTAAATTGCTTGGATTAATTGTTTGGGTGCCACTCTGGCATCGAAACATTTCAAAATTTTAATCATATCCAAAATTTTTGTCCAGCCTTAAAATACACTCAACCCTGTATAACAAGCTAAGGTTCTACCCTTCCAGCACAAGATTCAGATGCTTCCTTGCCAGTCACTCCTCCCAATTTTCTGCTACACCATGAGCAACAAAATGAGCTTGCTTTACAGCAGCTCTTGCTTCTGTCAGCAAAATTTCAAAACAGAACCAGTTCTATATAAAATCATTTAATTGCACCGAGTTCCATGATGATCTTGGTAAAACCCAGCAGACTCAAAACCCCTCAAAAAGGAGAGATGACATCCTGAAGGTGCTGATGATTCTTTCCAGGTCTTAACGCAGACAATGAACTTCTCTGTGGTGATGAAGGTGCCATAATTTGTCTTGAAAACCTACCTGGTGACACCGGTTCTTTTTTTTTTTGAAAAGGACTGTCTGCCCGTTACTCTGTCACAGAAGTGTAAACAAGAAAAAACAAATGCTGAAAAATGCACTCCGAAATTTTCAAAGGTCAAATAAATTCAAATCAGAGCTGACAAGCTATAGAAGACATGCAGCTAAAGAGACTTACGCTCACAATCTTCTTTTTGTGCCGTGCTCTTGAACATACTGGCTTCTTCACGCAGGGCTTCCCCTGCTATCATATTCTACAAAAATTATCTCTTGCAATGGCTCTCTGCCATTCTCCAGACAATGCTTCACAATCCAGAGCATCATCACACAAATGCTATGGTCTTCCAGTTGGATACTTCAGATACGGTCTTGATATAATGTCTTTATTGAAAGCATGAAAGGCATATTACACAATCAGGAGGGGATCACAAAAGGGGAGACTGGTTGCACAGAGCTGCTATCACACATAGCTGACTGAAGGCAAGGAGTAATTCCCAATGTGTTTACCAGCAAAGGAAATTCAAACAAATGCACAATGTATGCGGTAACAAATGACATAACAAAATAAATGTAAGAAATGCTTTAAAAAATGATGAAAAGAAAGAACAAAACACAGTCAACCACGTCTGTCCCCAATTCATGCTTGATCCATGACAACCATGCCATCGTCGTCTTCATTAGGCGCCACCTCGTCCGAGCATTCATCCACCACCGCGAAGTCTCCATCCAGGACACATTCATCTGCGATTTTCATTTTTTAAAGAAATAACACTTGTTAAAGTTGCGTACAAATCTGAACAAAGAAGTGCATAGGTTTACGCTTAGTTTGTATCCACTCTTAATGCCTGTTCCTGACTAAATACAACAGCATACATAACAAGAATATAGAGAATGTGGTAGCAACCTTATAAGCAATGCATTATTCCTAACCTACCTAAAGTAGCACAGATAAATATTATAAATCAGTACTGTAAGCATTAGCAATAAACTGATAACATATTGTTGCAATATAAATTCTTTGGTGAAGGTGAGCTACACAAAGATTTAGCCTACCAATTTATCAATGTGAAATAACAGTGTTGTACTGCATTCAAGTTATTACTAGCTGCCAAACCCTTAATAGGGGATATTCAAATGCTTAATGATCTGGCAACACTGGCCGCATCTGCCATCTTCCCAGAGCTGCAGTTGCAAAGTGCCTGCATAGTGTGTGTGTCCTCAGCAGCTTGGTGATTATCCACTATGTCACCATTCAGATCACTAAAATGAAACAAACTGCTTTATGAACCTGCGATTAATGAAGAGTGAACTTTATTGTTTTCATGTGATACAATGTTGCACATGTTCTCTCTCACTTGTGTCCCACGCACTGCTTTTGTGCTTCAGGTATTCGTAAGCATTGAAGACTTGTTTACAGGACACTGTTTACAGACCCTGTGGCTTCAAGCACAGGCAAAACCATGAGAAAACCCCACAAACGCACGGTTAGGCGCACTACATATTGCAGTGTCTCAGTACAACAGCCAGAAAATGAAGTACACAATAATTAAGTGCTACACGAAAGTACAAGAAACAAGTGCACACACTATCTAACTGTGTGCTGCTTGGTGAAGCAGTGACGGCTAGAAGTCAGAGTACGCGGGCCTTGTCTATTCTTATAACTTTGCTTAACTGTTAGTTAGTGTAGAGCG
The DNA here is from genome assembly GCF_038994185.2 of Dermacentor albipictus. Taxonomy (NCBI): domain Eukaryota; kingdom Metazoa; phylum Arthropoda; class Arachnida; order Ixodida; family Ixodidae; genus Dermacentor; species Dermacentor albipictus. The sequence goes on from NC_091830.1 coordinate 4,689,373, forward strand.
ATGTGCACTGACGCCGCACCCCATCTTCCATGGTTTCTCATATGGCAAAACCTGCTCTGATGGACTTTACTGAGCTTTAACGACATTTCAGTGAATAAATGGCATTATTAATTACCCAGCTGCACGCTTATGCTAAAATGTTAAAGCGCTTTTGTTCACTTTTCTTTCAGTAGAAATCGAAATAAAACTTTCATTGACGTGCTGTCTTTTAAGAAATTTCCTTTATTTTTACTTTTTATAAAATATTTAAAGGTGTTTCTCATTCCATTTCCCAAACTATGTTTTGAGCTCGAAGTGTATAAAACAGCAGTGCCTTCACATAGAAGATCAAACAAAATAGTTGCGCTCACATAGACTAAACAAGTGTTCACATTTCCAAAAATTTCTTGTATGGAAGCAAGTGTTTTTCAGCTTGAGCAGTAATTTAAATGAAGCTGACGTGGCAAAAAAAGAATTATGATAATAACTAAATAAACTGGGGAGAGGGATACTTTTTATGAAAGGATAGTAAACAAGCAGAAAAGAGGGAACGAGATGGAAATTGTCTGTGCTGACTACTGTTTAGCATGCAGATTTTATATTTTATTCACCAATTTTATTATGCTTACTGCCGAGAGAAACAAGCCTAGCTTGTTGCCAGCATTCCCACGAAGCCCTTGCTTTGCCTATAGCAACAAACAGCACTGGGAGTATACCACAGAACAATGATGAAAGCAGCAGCTATGAATGTAGCTATGCTGTTGAGTGAGCGATTTTCTTGTCGTGCTTTAAGCTCGAAGGCGAATGGCACTTTGATGCATGTCAATAGATGGCGCTTGACATTTTGAATATCCCCTATTATAAAAGAGCTTCCACCAGAAAGCATTAAATAAAGTGAAAGAACCTGAAACAGATCTTCAAAATGAATCTCCACATGTTTAGTCAGACTATCTCTGAAGCTTATTAAGTAAGCAGCATGTGGTGTGTACATTTTGAAAAAAGAACACTGTAGCTAAAGCCCAATATGATAAAAAGCAGGTAGAATGCACAGATATTATAGCACTTCAACAATAAGAACTATAACTCAACAACCCTGTGTTGTTTAATTTTTCAGACAATTTCTGTTTCAGTAGATCAGACAGAAGATGCCGATGTTACCAGCAAACACACTCCACATCCTGACATCTTTAGACATTTTACCACTATTTTGCTCTTACAAGACTAAATGAAAGACAACTAGACGCACATCATCAGCAGATATACCAAGAGAGCAGTGGGCCACATATGTATCTTTGTGACTGACAAGGAAACAACTAAATGCACCAAAGATGACAAACAGGACACAGCATGTGCTTAGTGTGTACTTTCACCTGACAGTGACATACAAGGTAGTTGCGATTTTGGATTATGGTAAATTACGCCTTCTGTTTGAGCAATGTATCCCATAGATACTCACATAATACAACTCTATGCCTCATTAACCACTTAGATGCTTCACTAAAATTTTTGAGAGGGGTATGAAACAATTAAATAGACATCCTTACTAAATTTATGTTTGAGTGTTTACGCGCACACTACTACAGTCCAGTTCCTGTAGTATTACAGGCTAACTGCATCAAAATTTCAGACCATGTAAAAAGCCTAGTTTCAGGTAGTGTAAATGTAGAACAGCCAACATTAAAAATTTTTGAGTTGTGAGTGGATGCGCCATGAAAAGCAAGGAAAAACATGTTTTTTACTCTAAAATTGTAAAAAAAAAACCAAATAAAAGCACCATTGTCATTATGGTTTGTTGCAATTGACACTGGAAACAGAATACTGAAAACCAGTATGACATGTGGGCATAACTTTCGTAATCCGGAAGCGCCTACGGAGTGTTGAAAATCGGAGGTCACATACTGGGATTTAACAACTAGGTGCACGTGTCCTCTACTTCAGTGCTACTAAAAGGCTGTTAATAAGGAAATTCAGCAATTATCACCCTTGCTGCTTTTTCCAAGACTGCTTCAGTAGCTTATCATATTCATTTATCACTGATTATGCCAAAATCAAATTTTGTTGCAGTTGGCCTTTAAGGAGCCCCTGAAATGGTTCGGACAAATTTTGTAGATGCATAGAGTATAGCTAGAGTAAAATATCAGCACCACAATTTAAGTGAAGCATCTCATATTGAGAGCTATAGACGATTACAAGCTTCCCTCCTCCCTGGTCATGCTTTTCCTCCTCAACTCATTCACCAAGTGATTAGGGCTAAGCTCCACCTTCACTGGCTCTGCGTCATGATGTGATGTCATCTACTTGTGGTTACCTTGGAGCCAGCACACTAAGCCTATTCAACCTCTCCACTAGCCCACTAGGCATTGATCACCCAAGACAGCTATCTAAGCGGCATGCACTGCAAGCATTCTGTCGCAGCACCGAGTGTGTCTGCCATACTGGCAACTGCAGGCGACCTGGGCGTTATGATGGATGTCTGAAAATGTAAAGTATAGCCCCTCTATACTACTGCCACTGTGATGAACAGGCTTTAGTGTAAATGTGTGTGGCCTGAGTAGCCTGCACAGGCTTTCCACGTTGGTTACTGCTATATTAGCTTTGTGCTTGTCTGATTGAGCTCAGTGCAGCTGCCTGGTGGCGCAAAGCTTAACCAGCCAAACACAGAGCTACTACTGCTGTAACCAAGTGTAAAACATATTAAACATTTAAAAAGCCAATGTGTTCGATCACACTCCTGCTGAATATTTTTACCAGTAACAAAATAGAATATACTTGGTTACTACTATGTGCAGGCTGTCCCCGTTTGTGCCTCCACTCATTTGGTAAAACGTCCAGTTCACTTGTGCTCACGTTCACCTGAATACTGGACACATCAAAACTTTCTACAGCTGAATTTGTTTATAACAAACTCGATGGTTCCACAATAAGTGTTCATTTTATCGGTAGTTCATTATAGTACATGGACTGGCCCTTACAAACGAAAAAAAAATTGACCACACTGAAGCTGGCATCAGCAGTTACAATTCGGCAGCACTATATTCCAAAAACCAGATTTTCAGTGTCATTTTTGTTCCTAGTCCGTTCCCACACCCAGCTGCAAACTTCCGTTAGAAATGTCCATCTAAAGAACAAAAAGCGACGTTGTGTAGCTCTTTCAAAACAGCAACCTGTTTCGATCACCTGTCATTCAGAAACTGCAAGTGTGGCCACCATTTTTAGTTCGAGAGCTTGTGATATATATTACAAACAGTGGGACATGACTGTATTCTGCACACAAGAGAGAAGCATTATAGTTGGCCGGAAGCGTAACTTTCGGAAACTACTGCGGCATGCTGCCATTGTGTGAAGGTCTTGGACATCTCGGTCTCAGCATTATGACTGTGCAACAACTACACAAGAGCTGCAAAATTACGCTATGTTGCTTCGGGGAAAAATAAAAAAAATGTTCGAAAGGTAAAAGATCATCGCAAACCATTATCAGCTATTGGCAACTCATAAATGAAGTGCTGCCACGCCAAGTCATGATCTCCTGATAATGGCATAGTAACTGCCGATCATTGCGTGGTGGCATGCCTTCAACCTGGAGGCATGCCTTGAAAACGTTTGACCTTCTTTGCAGCTTCCAGAATCTGCGTGAGGCAGTTGCTCGCTCATCTCAAAGGTCGCACCATTGTTGCAGTTGGACTGGAATGGGACGCACTGCTATGCGTCCAGTTTGGTCACGCTTCCGCGCTTTTGGTACTTCGCATGTGCCTTTTTTTACCGTGATTGGGTTCGAAGCATTTGTTGTAGCAGTACGGCGATGTAAAAAATGTATGCTATATCTGGAAGCAGTTTCCACAGGAAGGGTAGGGAAATCATAAATGCACTAAATGTGGTCGTTATAACCAATAAATAGTTATAATTGGAATCGTTATAAATGTGTTCGACTTATATTAGCAAATACACCAGCCCAAAATGATGGCTGCAAACACGTAGATGCTGGTGCCCACTGGATACCAACAGCCCGATGTGCTGCAGCCGCTCCAGCTGCATGTTTCATTGCAAAGGGACGCGACGTTGCAGCTTGACATGTCACCTATTGCTATATTTGCAGTCCACAACATAAGGACAACCCATGGTTCTCACAAAGAGGAAGCTCGAGACCAACACTGATGGCGCAGCTCGCGTCAGCGTGAAGAACATTGTAACACAAGAAGACCACAACTGCTGTGTGCCAGAAGTGCTTGAGTGTAGTGATAAATTGTTGTTGTGTATCCTCTGTTACTTCCTTTACAGAAACAAATTAAGCAACATTCCAACTATTATGAACATTTGTTAATTATAAAGTTGGAAAAATTATCTATGTGACCTGGGTAGCCAAATGGGTAGGTCGCCCAACTGACATCATTTGGGCTAACACCGTGAATTGGGAGGGGGCTGCTGAAAACTCAGGAGAGAGGAACCAGTGCAATCAGCAGCAATACAGTTTTAAAACCTTATAATAAATTACACACTTTATGCGGAGCACTTAAATCCATGATTAAATGATCAAAAGGACCTACTCTAATGATTCGGTACGTTTGTACAAGATCATCAAAATCGTTTCAGGGTCCCTTTAAAAGGTGCAAGAAACATAAAAGCACTAAATAAACATGGATTTTGTACAAAGTGAACTGCACTTTTTTCTACAAAAGTTCTACAAAGGTTGTTTTAACAAAGCGCATGTCTAGCATAACTGCGTTCGCCAACAAGGCAAAATGTGCTTGGTGATATCGCACCTTCAGTAGAAGTTTTGGCGTCATCAAGCACTGGCTCAGCAGCACCTAGTGACGCATCTTCGAGTGGCACTTCACCCTGTCGGATTGATCGTCCCAAATGGTTTTGCAGGGACATGGGACAAAAGAAAGAGAGCAACAAAGATGCATTTCACAACAACCCAAAATATCATGTGGAGAGTCTAATGGCACAAGTTATTAGGGCAAGCACAATGTATTTCACAAAGAGCACGAAGCGCATCCACTTGAGGGAACAGAATGTGTAAATTCCTGAAATACTACAGTGCAACCTCATTATAATAAACATGAATATATTGAATATAACAAAGTGAATTTAATATTGTCTTATTGATATCAGTACGTAACAAATACATGCTTATAAAAAATATTGAATATCCCGAAGGTACCTTCATGTCACATGCAACTTTGTTAAATGTCCTTACAAAGCTGGCACTGAGGAGAAAGCGGACACTCTGTTCCCACAAAAAGGATACTAGCAAAACACACTTGACAAAAGGCCAAGTGGCAATAAAAACAAGTGACCGAAGAAGATACTTACGCTAGGCCATCACATCGAAACATATCGGTTTTAGTGCAAAACAGCTACTTCACGATTCACCGAACTGCTTTGATGGCATCTGCAGTCTAAACCATCCATTGGTGCTTTGCACGAAAACCATCGGCCAACACGCCCCAGATCAGGTGACCTTGCCACATCTTTTTGATCGCTGTTCGCATTGTTATCCCTGACGACGCTGTTATAAAAACTTTGCTTTACTAATAGAGAGCCAAACTTGTGGTGAAATGATCACGGCAGAGCGTAGTTTTTTATAAGCTTAGGCGAAGGCATTGTGGTTATAAGGACGATCATTAACGCAATCGTGCAAGCAAACATCACTTCTGGTCGAGGAGGCGGCAAGGTGCCAACATAGACTGCCACCTTGAGCCTATTTGGCATGGACAGATTTTGAACAAACTGTCCAAAATTTGCTGAAAGAGAAACAAACGTTATGCAACATTTCCAAGGCACTTCAAACATGACACACTCAACTGCTAACATTCAAAACGCAACATACAAATGTAACTAGGCAAGTCAGTTTCTCACATAACACAATATACTGGTGGCTGAAAAACAAGATTGGTTCAAAATTTGTGACAGACATATGCCAACATACAAGATGGTGTGACCTCCAATTTGGTCACTTTACTAGAAGAGGAAATAGATATTGCTGTTTCAAATAATCGTTCGGGCCCAATTCGGGTATTTTTAAGTTTTAACAAGCAACAAGTCGGGTCAATAAGATGAAATTATTTGTAACAGCTGATTCGGAAGTTCACCACAGGCAAGTTCTAAACTAAAAAAAATGCATTCTCATATATTTGAGCTGTTACTTTTTTAAGCAGAAAGCGGCTTTCTTTTGAATAGTGTGAGAACTTCAGACACAGAGTTGCAGTCTACTTAAGGCAGCATTCTTCACAGCAATACAAACTACAAAAATCAACTCTAGCTGCTAGTGAGTTTCTTCCTTGCATCATGAAAATATCAGAAGCATGAAAACTGGATCATGAACATACAGCATGTGCTTAAGACAGCCCTTCCTATAGTGAACAAAATGAAACTGCTCTGAAAAATTAAATTTTCTGCGATTACTTCGCTACATGCAGCATCATGGAAGTCCACAGGCTGTCATTACTATGGATGTCAACATTCTGCTGTACGTCCTCAAACTACACACTTAATTATGAGGGATGCCATAATGGAGGGTTCTAGATTAATTTTAGCCACCTGGGGTTCTTTAACATGCAACCTAAACATAAGTACACAAGCATTTTTGCCTTCTGCTCCCGCTGGAATGTGGCCACGGTGGCCAGGCACTGAACCTTTGACCCTGTGGTCAGCAGCAGAGTGCCATAGCCACCGAGCCACCATGGAAGTTCAAAGTGCCTTATCTATCTCTTGGCGTACCCACTTCCTATGTTAAAGACTCTTGGAAAACGCAGAGAGCAATGACCATAAAAACAGTAACTTGACAGCTATCTCACCCACCAGAAATGATTAACGGTAGAGACTGGAAATAATGAAAGGTAAGAATGCTGAGATGCACAGTCCTGCTGGGACTCACCAAATCTGGCTGCAGCAGCTGGCCGCTCGCCTCAAAGTCTCCGTCGCTGGGCTTGTCTTCAGATCCTGCACTGTCTCGAGCCACACCCCCCGCAGCCACTGCGCTGACCAGTGGCTCCGCTGAAACAGAGGCGCTGTTAAAGAGTCCCTCCCCTGGCATACTGTCGTCAAGGGTGTCAGTGGCATCCAAAATGGCCGTTTTCCAGTCTGGGCAGTCGTCCAGAAGGCTGTCCAGGCCCAGTGTTGTCACTACGGGCACAGAGCAATCTCCTGCGGTGGACGGCTCATCAAATGATGCAAATGGCACCACAGCGTCAGCTTGGCAATCAAGCGTTTCGCTTGCACTGCCAAACTCTAGGCAGTTTTCACTTGCATCAGCCATGTTTTCTGCATGTTCTCCTGCTTTGGCTACGCTGTTCAACACTTCCTCCTCTTCCATTACAGTGCTTGCCTCTTCTTCACATTGGACAAACTGTGTTGTAGTGGCATCTTCCATAACCACTTGTGTGCAGCTGGTGGCACTGGCTGCCTCTACATCTTCAATGAATTTTTCACTGTCTTTGAAATTACCGACAGGTAGATCTGCATAAGTCTCAGTCTTGCCTGTACCGTCTACACACTCCAAAACAACTTTTTCGCTCGTGAATGTATTATTTTCCGATACATCTGCAACAATTAGCCCTTCAGTGTTCATGTCTAGCAGCTCTTCCTCTTTGGTAGCGAGCATTGTACTCTCTTCATGAAACATCTCATTCTTTTCAATTGAAGGCTCCTCACTGTCTCCATATTTGACCTCCATTCCACTTGAAACATTTTCCTCAATCTCAGTGGTGGCACTTGAACATGAATCTCCCTCAAAATTCTGGTCTTCTGGAATAAATGTCTCGCCCCTTAAAATACCTGAACTTTTTACAACGTTCGCTCCATTTTCAACATTTGACATATCTTCAGCAGTGTCAGTCTTGTCCTCCAAACTGAAGTCTGCAATCACATTCTTGCCTGCCGAAAGCTCCTCAGGCTGAGAACAAGTGTTTCTAGTTTCAGCAAATACGGTTTCCTCACCTGTTCCTATTGATGCTGGACCAGCTTGCAAGCTAAAATCACAACTTAACAGATCGCTTTCCGACAAACTAAAGGCATCTTTTTCTGAGTCATAAGAGGGCACTGTATGACATTGTCCCTCACTCACTGTTTCTAAAATGTTTAGTAAACTCGAGCCGCTGCCTTCAATTACCATGTCTGCTTTGTTAGCTTCAATGGTTGCACTAACAGCTGGGATTTGCTGCCCTTGCAAAGCGGAACTAGAACTGCTAGTTCCAGACTGCTCTGTAACTTGCATATTTTCTGCATCGCTTGTTTCTTTACTATACAGCTGATGTGTGTTCTCATTCAGTTTCAAGTCCTTCTCACTTGCGGAGCTAGCGGTGGCGTGTTCAGCATTAGCTTCAGCGGCTTCTGTCTGAACAGAAGGGCATGGCACTGCCTCACTCTCCTGATTTAGGGAAACATCGGCATGGACCTGCTGTTGGGAGATCATAGAGGCTTCAAATTTATCTTCGGTCTTATCACCTTCATTTTCAACGGCAGAGCTAGGAACATCAGCCATGGTTGTGCCCACACAGCTTTCGCTTATGGTAAGTGAACTGTCCGAGGATACTGGTGCAACCCCTTCAAGCACTGTCACTTCATGAGGTTCAGGATACTGTAAGGCTTCACCTTGTGATGGCTCTGATTGTTTCGTAGCCACAGCTTTATTGACTGACTCATTAACAGGCTGAGTGGCACTCTCCAAGGCAACATCAGCAGCAGGGGGAGCAACCTTCACATCCACATCTTCTGCTTCTGGTTTCACAACATTGGCAGCGGTAGCAACCTTCCCATCTACATCTTCTGCTTCTGGTTTCATAACATCAGATGCAGTAGCAACCTCCATGTCTGCATGTTCTGCTTCTGGTTTTGTAACATCAGCAGCAGTAGCAACCTTCACGTCCGCATCTTCTGCTTCTGCTTTCACAACGTCAGCAGCAGTAGCAACCTTCACACCCGCATCTGCTGCTTCTGGTTTTGCAACATCAGCAGCAGTAGCAACCTTCACGTCCGCATCTTCTGCTTCTGCTTTCACAACGTCAGCAGCAGTAGCAACCTTCACGCCCATATCTGCTGCTTCTGGTGTCGCAACGTCAGCAGCAGTAGCAACTTTACTGTCCGCATCTTCTGCTCCTGATTTCGCAACATCAGCAGCAGTAGCAAACTTCACGTCCACATTTGCTCTTGATTTCGCACCTTCAGTAGGCAGATTGGTGGCTTTTTCATCAATCACAGTTGTTACAGGCTTAACATCACCTGCACTGGCTTTCTCCAACTTTGCAGCTGCTTCGGTAGTCGTGGCAGTTGCATCTTTCCCATCACTGGAGTCAACGGAAGGTTCAGCAGCTTGTGTCAACTCCTGGGGCTCCTTAGCAGTGGATGTTGCACAACTGGTGGGTGCAGCCTTCTGGATGGGAATGAGGTTGGTGGGCCTCTGAACAGTCGTGTTTCCTGTTGTTGTTACTGGCACTGCTGGTGGCTCTGGCTCATCAGGTGGTGGCGGGGGTGGCAGCCGCAACACTTGCAGGGGCACCACTGTGTTACATGTAACCCTGTTGTTGTTGGGCTTGACGTAGCCAGCATTTTCCACAAAAGGTCTGCCATGGGTTAGTAAATGAGGCCTCACATGCAAGGTAGCTGAAATGAGTTTTATGGCACCTCATTAGCCGCTGAGAAAACTGGTAGAATGAAAAAGACATTACTGCATTAAGAATAATGCACAATTACCCAAGCGGCACACAGCGTTACTTTTAAATAATTTCTCTAACTGATGTGCTTTGACTTACTTTCGAAGCTGAGAGCTACTGTTTCAAATGTGTTTGAAGATAATGTCTTGCAAAGAGTTGCAGAAATCAAAGTACTGAGCCTAAGCACCATGCACTCATTACATGCCACTGACCTTAAGACTTCCTATTCTGATGTAAAATAAAGCACAATCAGCTTTGACAAGGTAAGTGCATTATGTTACAATGCTGCATTTTGTTTCAGGACTACCTAGACTGTATTTAGGCTAAGATTGCGAACTTGTGCGTCTGTTGCACATGCTGAATGTCAGGTTGAATTGCTTACACATAAAGCTACGCATACCTCCTAAACTCACAAAAGCAGTCAGGTACAAATCTACTGCTGCAACCTAAGCATTAAATTTTGTGTGGTCATCATGACTACAGCTATTTAGGTTCCAATGCAAGGCTGTAGATGACAGAGAGCTTTACAGCCTAACAGCAGATGTTGGGAAATTATTTCACTGTTTTGGGATGCAAGCACATTATCCCAATCATCAGGGAGGATGGAAAAGGAACTTCAAAGGGACATTAAAGAGAAAAATAGGTTAATCTGTATTAGCAGGTTAGCCTTTTAAATACCAAGAAAAGCCACTCTTACTGTAAGAGGAGGCTTGATAAGCCAGAAAAAGCACAATAATGAAAGACAGGCAGTGCCACCACCTTGAATTTCTCACAGTAGCTTGCTGTGACACGATGGATTTTGACAGCTGTTGCTCAGGCCTAGTTCATTTTTTATGAGCTTCCTCCACTTGTCTGCCTTAACCTCGAAGGAAAACCTGAAGCTAAGTAAGTGCAGCATCTCTGCCTTTAATCCTGATCTGTATATGCAGCCTTTCATTCACTGGTCTAGCTTGGCAAAAAAAAAGGCAAAAAATTCCAGCGATGGAACTAACATGGCAGCCTGTGCGTACAGTGCAAGAACAAGAATCTCACCTGTGGGTGGTGGTACGTTCAAGGGTGCCAGAGTCGGTGGTGGCACAGTGGCCAGGTACTGTGGTGGTGGCAACAAGGTACGCTTCGGTGGTGGTACCGGGAACATGGGTGGTGGCACCGATAGGTTTGGCAACTGTACTGGTGGCGGGGGCGGTGCTGGACCATATGCTGGTGGTGGCTTCACTGGAGCGATTGGCTGAATATCATCCCGCTCAATGCCAAGAAGCTTCAGGTCCATGTCCTCTTCAGTCATACTGGCCCCAGGCACGCTTGGCAGTGAAGTGACCTTGGCCACAACTCCAGACTTCAGGGCCTGCTTGCGTGGAGCTTGAGCGACAGACAGCGTTGGAGCCGAGGGCAGCTTGACTGTGGCTGCGGTGACCGTCGTTGGCACCTCGGCTGAAGCTGCGCAGCAAAAGAGAGACCATATGTCCCCACCTATTGCAGCAATAATATTCTAGCTATTATGAAGTTGCATCTGACACGAAGGTGCCTTCATTATGTCTATATATTATACATTCATTACATACCAATATAGGTGAAAAATTTTTAAAATTTGCTCCATTTTATTTGAGTTCATTATAATGAAGTTTGACTGCAATATTTAAGCAAAAGATTGCAACAATTTTAAGGCACTGAGCATACTAGGAACAATACTTCTGCCAGGGAATTGAGGATAAAGGTGACATGTCACCTGAATAGACTTCGTTCCCATGCAATGCAAACAGCAGAAAAACAATTCAACCATGTTTACCAGAAATAAAGACATGATGGGACTGTTTAGGTTACACCATCAAACACCATCAAAACAAAACAAGCAGGCCCTTTGTCCCATCATAGGAACTCTCTTTACACCCTTTAAAATGCACACCCTTCATTCAATTTATGAAACAATTAAGATAACCCTTTAATGTTAACTCTTAGTTACCTTTTACACCCTTTACAGCATCAGTGTAGTCACTATACACTTTCAGAAAAATTTGCACTTCTTGAAGCTTACCTTTTCCCCATACAATAAACTATTCTGCAAGCACTCCCTTTCTTTAATGCTGCACTCTTGCTACCGTCAAATCAAAAGCTGCATGCACGTTTCCGCGTGACATAGCATGCTTAAGAGGAAAGTATTAGGCATGCTGCACTAAATAAAGGAAGTGCATGCAAGATTGACAGCAATTATTGTTTGGGGACAAAAGATTAGCCCCAAAGGCTGCGAAACAATTTTAGAGCATACTTGCAGGCATTCCCCTTTCACATTGAGTACACAATGGTTTCCAGTCGGGGACAGCATGAAACAATCTGACATGCAGGGCATTGTCAACCTTAATGCACCGTGAATGCATATTTAAAGAAAGGAAAACCTACAAGAATGCAGACAATTACTTTTGAATGAAGAGAACAAGCTCCTAGAGGCATAAAATTTTACAACTGCTGTGCACTACCAAACTCACGCTAGCACAACTCCTTTCTATGGCCCAAGATAATGGGTGGCACCACACAAAATGCCTGCACAAGGTTCAGGTGGTGAAGTGGAACACTACATTTGCTTTGACTGTGAAGGAAGCAGATTATGAACGGAAGGTAAATGAAAGGAAGGAAGGAAAGTAGGAAAGGTTTTTGCACCAATTCAATTTCAAAATAAGATTACTAACAGCAGCTGCGGTATCAAGATTAAAAAAGCATCTGCAGAATAGCTCTTAGCTAGTATGAGTGAGCAGAAATATTTTTAATGATGCCTTAAGGCGTACTGCCATTACATTTACGACTTGTGATCTGATTATGTTACATGAAGGACTAAACCCTTTAAACCTTAAAAGGAATGGTGGTACACATCAGTGTGGCCTGAACAGTTTACTATGATACTTATTATGATCAAGTTTTGTTTTGATTAACTGGAAAGTGCATGCATCACGATGTCAGACACACTGGCTCACTCCACTCCTGTGATTGCTGCAGCTGCCAGAGCAGAAGATTGGGTGAGTTGGTACAATAGTTGGGATGTTAAAACAGCGAAAAACAATGGGAAACCAAAGAAAGACACACACACACAATGCTCACAACTAAGGTTTAAAAAGCACAACAGTGCAACATATGCTTACGCAGTCTAAGACAAATGAAGGACAAAAAGGTCTAAGAAATATTGTTACTATATAGCTGTACTGAGCATGTGCATAACCCACGCAAAGTCAAGAAACCAGAAAATTAATCTGTTTGCTCAACAAAGCAACTGAAAGCTTGCTGACACACGTGTTACCTACCACGATTCTAAATCGAAGAAAGCGCAACACCGTAAGTTCCTGTGCAGAAATCTGAGGACATTTTGCTGAGGACTCTTGCTTTTAATGTGCTTTTGCATAACTACTATGGGGGAGGCTGTGCTTTGCACTGTTTGTCCCTAGCCTAGCTGTACTACCCCACAATGGATAAATACTCTGGTAGAAGCTCACTCTTCATTAGAGTTTCGTGGCACTCTGCCAAAGCATTGCTCTCATGACTAGGAGGTCATTTGTTCGCATTGTGTGTTCAATGGATTTAATTAAAAAAAAAAAACATTTCTGCATTATTATACCACCTTCCCTATGACTTTTGCAGTAGGTGTTCTTTTCCTGTGCTTCATCACCAGGCCTGATAGGGAAGGTTGCTGCCAAGGGGAGCGAATCAACCAGGCGCGAGATGCGGGGTTTGGTTAGGTAGGTGCTGTTTTAGATGCCACAGACTGATGAATAATAGCAGGTTGTTACTGCTAATTCATTTTATTGTAAAATATCCATTCCCGGATTACACTGGAGTTTTTCGTGGCTGAGTGACAAATATGCAGAGCAGTCCTATGTCCCGTCACCGACGACCCTGCCACTTAAGTGCCGAAGGCGCACTGCGAAGCAGCAAACCTTGTGTGTGCCCCAGTGACACGGGCCTACCACCGACGACAAAAAACTTTCAATTTGCCATCTACAGACTCTGTATCAGCCACTATGATCACATATGGATGCAAGTTTAAGCAGTGCATAAACACGCCAAAGTGAAACAGTCCTACGTAGTACCTAGGCAAATGCACATTAGAAGTCTCCAGCAAAAAGTCCCCAGATTGCTGCAGCCGAACTTCCTGTGTAGCACCGTCTTGGATTTGGAATCGCGATGTCGCCTAACCTGCCAATTTAGAAGGCCTAGAGAATATCTTGTGTTAGCTGGTCTTGGTGATGTTTAACAACTTCACATTGTTGCACTCATGGAAATGAATGCCAAGGTAACAAGATGTCGCCAAGGGTGCACTACAGGTATGTTCCCTTAACTGCTCATTAGTTTAGAGTAAGTGCTGTGTCTGTCTTCAGCTGGTCTCCTGCTGTTTTGAGCTGTTTTAACATCTCAATTACAGCTGCCACTTACAAGTGCAGTCTGAAAAGGATGCTCGCACCGCTCCTTTTCATGTTTTTTTACGAGCAACATGATCATACCTAGCTTCACTGCTACACGACACCAGTAAATTTTGCTCTGTCATGACATTACAATAGTGTCGATGACATTAGGTCTGGTATTGTGAGACAATTTTGGTATCAACTTCCGCAAAGCAACAAACAAGGCTAGTTGGTATTTGTTCAAGTTGGTACTTGTTCATAGTTTTTACGCTTTTGTACCTTCTTTCACATCATCTCTTCCTTGTTTCTCTGTGTAAAAGTGAAATGCAGGACAACTATGTATCTTAATATCAAATTAAATATCTTTTGCTTCCAAAGCTTCACACTTTTCCTAACCATTCACACCAACTCGCCCAACTTTCAGTTCTTGATACATACTAGATTTTATTATTTTGTGCATGAGAAGTGTACGGTAGCTTTTAAAACCTCAAAATTATGTGCATCAGTATGCCTTTACTCTCAAAATGTTTTGGGCAGCCATTGCCAGGCTTTGTATGACTCACCGATGCTGAAAATATGCACATATATAAAAAAAAATTTCGTGGCAACAACATACAGCCTGAAATATGTGGTGCAGTACACAAGTATGTATTCAATCAATGCAATACATGCCTGAATTCCTGGTCGTTGCACAGCCAGCATAAAAGAGAATAAACATGGTTTGTGGCTGCTGCTATCTCCAAATTTGTGCTTGGGATGGTAAGTAAACAGCCTGTCCAGTGATTATGGTCCCAGCAAGTACAACAAAAAAAAGGGAGCATGACAGACTTTTGCACCTTGCCAAATGGAGAAAGAGCTAATTTCCTGGCTTACATGCCGCATGAACAAAACCTACCATAAAAATTTTTTAGTCAACTTCTGAGTAGATGGCTCGAACACTCTATGGATGTTTTGAATTAATGAATTATCTCAGGCATGGTCAGAGGTGTGCATTTGTGGCAAGATGAATGTACACAAGTACGGCATTCAAATGGTTAAAGAATGCTAAGTGGTCCAAGTTAATTACAAGCCCTTTACTGCAGTGCATCTTGTAGCCCAAATGTCGCACAGATATTTTTAACTCAAAGTAACCATCACATAAGAAACATTAACAGTACCTAGAAGCCAACCACTTTAAATAAAACCGAAGTCAGTGAATGCATTCTCTATCAAATGTTACAGCTGATTTTTGAATAGTTGCTCTTAAAAGGCCCCTCACCAGGCCCCATAACAAATTTTGGTTATATGGTGGAAGTTGTTACGTGTCCTCTAGGGAGCGTACTGCTGCAAAAATTTTTCAAGTCGACTCATTAATAGCCAAGAGAGAAATATTTCAGTGCCACAAACCCATGATTTAGGCAGGCGGGCTCCATTGCATAGCGAGACTCTCTCCACTCGCCTCGTCCAATTTCCGCAAGCGAAATTCCTTTAATGCATTCTCCCATGCTGGACCTTGAAGATTGCATGACACATACGTCACGGGCCCCGCATTCCCTTTTTTTCTGCTCGCCATTTTTTTCGTCGATGCACACTTTCGCTGGTGGCGTTGCGCATGAGCTGTTATCGTTTCGCACAGCACACGATATTGCGCGCTGTGCACAAGGACACATGACTAGCGGTATGATTCAGTGCTACATGAATACTGAGGCAGAACAAGTGGATGGCAGAGCATGATCACACGCTGGAACACGGTAGAAAATGGCATCGTTTTGGTACCTGTGCACGTGACTGCACGACCGTAGGAACAAGCAGACGAAAAGGAAGTACAGTGGAACCCAGATTATACGACTTTCTCAGGACCGTGAAAAAGCATTGTAAAATGTGGGCATTGTAAAATCTGAACATAAATTATGCCTATAAAAATACTACTTATTTCGCGCGACGGATTTACAAGAAACTTCGATGGAAACTACTAACATACTCTGCAGGGCTTGGAAACCCAAATTACCAAAAAAGTAACTGCGACAAGAATTAATGTTGCAGTACAGGTACCAATCATGTTTTATTCAAACGAACCTTTGTTCGTTTGAATAAAGTGAATAAAGAATAAGTGATTGTGGAGAAGAAAAGGTGCTATTTCAGCACAGCAAGCATCGCGGGCGGCTGCTGGTAGGAGAGAGAGAAAAGAACGATGAGACGAGGCAGGGAAGAAAGCTGTGCCGGAGTGAACTGGTTGAGCGGTGTCAAGCGCTCCGCATGCGGAGAGACGGAGCGAGGAAAGAGACCCGCGGCACTTGTCTTTCGTCCGCAATTCCGTCCCGCACTTCGCGAGGGTCGTCGTATAACGCGGGTCAGGCGTAAAATTGCATCGGATAACCGGGGTTTTCAATGCACTGCTTCTATGGGGACTTTGCCGGGACTGCGCTAATCGGTCATAAAACCCGGGTCGTCACAAAATCGAGGGACATATAACTGGGGTTCCACTGTACATTTTTTCTTGCTTGGGTGCAAAGTAAAGCAAAAAATACGCAGACATTTAATTTGTGTTTTATAATTTCTCTAGTTCAATTTGTCAATTCAAGCATCAGATCACACAAATAACAGATGGTGCCTTAAATAATTCTCGAAGTCACGTGCCACCACAAGCGACGTCACACTGCGGATTCGAGTACGTAGGTGCAGGGACGAGAGTATGTCATCCTCCGGCTTGGAGTTGGAGCGGGGTGGCAGTGAGGAGAAGGAAAAATGGCATTCGGTTTGAAATTTCAGACCTTTCCACGGCTCATAGTGATGTAATTCTTTGCAAACGCGATCGTTATCTCGCAATGTATGCTCTGCGCTTGTCAGCTCAAAATGGCTGGACCTGGCGAGGGGCCCTTTAAATGGCCATTTTGTATTCTTACAAAGCAGATCTGGAGCATTACAACATAAAGAACAGAGCCCAAGGCACCAACATAAAGATCTTAGAATCAGCTGCTAAAAGAGGGTAACAATGCCACACGTTCATTTAGAGCTTCGTGTTAAAAAAAAAATTCCATTTACAGGCTAAATGTGCAAGCAATGTTGCTCAAAATAATTATTTGGTATATTTCTGAAAGTGATGTTGTTAAATAGGATATTTTCTGGTACTAGTTTGTACATTTCACTCAGAATTCTAAAAAGGGTGAAAAAACTGATACGGACACAATCGTAGCTGGTATCCATTGTTGTTGTTATTGCTGAACCCGTGTTAGTTCAGCAAATCAATCAAAGTTAAAGAAAAGTTTGCCTTTGCATGAATTTTTGTTAGCGTATGTGCTTGTGTGTGGGGGCGGGGGTCTGGAAGCATTCTTGTCATCTCATTTCAGAACCCAAAGATGCTGACGCAAAATGGTCCTTGCAGATAAGTGACTTTCTACAATAAAGCCAGAATTGAAAAATTTCGTAGCAAACTGGCAATAGGAATGTGTATTCTATGGCATGTTCCCGGCTCATCAGGTCTAATATGCCCAAGCAACATAGATTCTGTGAGAGACAACACAGTGAAAGGCCCTCAATCAACTTAGACGACCCCTTTAATATGCAAGCAATGCTTGACACCTATAGTTAATAAGCAAGTGTTTCTGGATTCCTCCTGAACTGAAATGTTGCTGCTGAGGCTGGAATTTATACCCACAACCTCATACTTGCCAGAAAGCCCCTAGTGGTAAAACATGGCATATTGTTTATGACACTCCCTTTCATGGTCATAAAATTTGCAAATATGATAATGCCAGTACCTGTATTACAGATAGTCCACACGATTTGCACAGCTCCCAAGTGAGCAACTCCCTCCCTTGCTTTATGTTCTTGACCCAGAATGACACAAAATGGTCAACTCCCAAGCAGCCTAAACTTGCCATTCACAAGTGATTGGTGAAGCTTGCACTAGTACACTACACTATTACACACTTCTATACAAAAATGCCACGAGGTTATGTAGGCATATTATGAATGTGTAATTATGCTGTACATGTACCAACCAAACACGAAAACAAACTGAGCAGCCTTCCTGGTCACAAATAAGAAAAGTACATACAGTGAAAAAATTATGGCAGAAACCATCTTCGATGATTATCTAAGCTAAAGCGAAGCATTTCTCCCTAGCATACAGCTCGAATGAACTTGCATTTTCACTGAGATACGCTCGCTCAAGGACCGCCACATGTGCGAGCCGTGACACTCCGACAATGCATGATCAGAACTAGAGGCAGTCGTAACCTGCCACACCAAACTAATTTTCAACAAAGTGCCTTTGAAAGCACACGTCTACACCCAGCAAGTGGCAGTCCTCCAATCGGCACCACTTAGTCTCACCGACCTATTCAGTAGCTGTCCGCTTGGTGTGCCCCTGTTCTATGGACACGCATTGCTTCACTCTTTGCTCACACTCCACAGCTGTGCCTATCTCGTCAGCCCGTCGGTTGGCCTCCTGCCTTTCTACTTTAGCACATATTGCATACCTCTGTAGTTTTTGCAGAGCCTTTGCACTCTTAGACTCTTCTGCTTGACACATTCGAGGGCTCATTGTTGTATCTGCAAGTAGAGGCCTACGCACGTGGCGAGGCTAGCACAAATGAATCATGCCTATTTATGGGGCACATACCCACACTGGCGAGCGGAGCAAGGAGAGGAGGCGCCAAGCCAGTAGGGTTGTGCGAGCAGGCGCTTGGGAGAGTGCGCACATGTGCATGAAGCAAGGAGGGGCTGAGCCAATAGTGGCCAGCGAGCGGGTATATGCGGATCAGCGACGAACTCTGCGACCTTGACCTTGTGTGGCCTTGCATTTGACCTCAGCTCCAACACGGCACAAAAAGGCTTTGCATTTAAAGCACCTAGAATTAATGACGAAAAGCTTCTAAATTAGGATAAAAGCATCTCTAAAGACAAATGCGAGTTTCTCAAGCAAGCTGTAGAATTAAGACACTTCTTCCTTTTGCTAGGAATGATTTGCAACAGTTTCTTTCCTGAATTCCAGGTGCAAACATGCCCTCACATGTCAACACATGCATGCTGACGGTTGAACAAGCTTGGCTGAGTCCAAATGATGGTCATGCACTTTTAAAATGATGCTCACCTTGGCAAAAGTAGCTGACTGTATGTAGGTGACAACCATACAGTGTCGTCCATTCTTAAACAGAACACCTCATTATCATTTGAAGTGCAAGCCTATGCTTAAATTAGAACACAAGGCCTGCAGACCATTCCGTTAATACATCATGTTGCATTAATAGGAGCACCAGGTATTCATGACTTCCTGCTAAACCATTGGCTAATTTGAGCTCAAATTTCATCTATAAGTAGGACTATTTCGCAGCAGGTTCGGTTTAATACATTTGCAAGATTTATTTGGCTGTTTCATTCACAATAAAGTTTGTGACATCTACATCAAATCATATTGACCGCAAAAAAGACGGAGACATAGGAAGAAAACACATAAACAGCACAGGCGGTAGTGCTGTTTATGTGTTATGTGTTATGTGCTGTCATGTGTTATGTGTTTTCTTCCTATGTCCCCATCTTTTTTGCGGTCAATATGATTTGCAGTAAATACCAACTAGGCCAAACTGAAGTTCTTCTGACATCTACATGGACTCCACTAAAAAAAATTTTGATATCACTGCAACAGAATGATGGTGCTCCCTGTTGCCACTGCAATGAAGAACACATCCTGCTACAGCAGTGGCAGATGGCTCCCCTATTCCATTACAGCAGTGGCATCATTATAGTGGCATCACCGCGAACTGCATACATTCTAGCTTTATTGTGAACAAGACAGGCAAGCAATGCTTGCAAAATGGTATTAAACTGAACCCACAGTGAAATGTTACCAATGAGCAAAATTTCAGCTGAAATTAACCAGTGGTTCCTATTTATGCAACACTCGGTAATTATACGCATTAGACTACCAGCAACTTTATTCACCAAAAAGAAGAGATGAGGCTATGTTGGACTGAATAAACACGAGGTGTTTTTCATAACAGTGGAATACCCTGTATAATACGAGTGTGACCTCTTGAACCAAGTCCAAAAATGAAATTCTTTGTTTTCAATGTTATTAATGTTTTGCTTGCTGCCTTTCACGCATATGCATGGCCAGCAGTATAAGCTGGGGAACACGGCATAGAGGAAAATACCCATGCCTGCCACAAATGCACATCAAGTCTATCAATATTGCACTGAGCATATGCAGCCAGAAGAAAGGTGTACAGTCGCAACCTCAATGGAACTATCACTAACAGGTGACGCTACTCATGAGTGTTTTTCACCACTGTGAGTAAAATACAGTGTGCAACTATATTCTAAAGTGGTTTAAAGGATTTACAACATGGTGCACTGGCCATAAGCACCTTCACAACGCAAAATACAAGCAGCAGCTATGCAGCTCTCGTTGACCACCTTGTTTTTTGACTTTTTGCCAGGGTTCAACTGTTTGACATGATTTGCAAATGTGCCCGACATGGCCTATTTCAAGGCTGCACACAGCCTACGCAATCAAGCTGCCATCACCTAAGGTTCGTTTGCACTAACGAAGCCCCGCCTCATGCCCAGTATGAGCACTCCTCAGAGAAGTGGCAGCTTGCTGGAATGTACAGCAAATTTGGAAAGTGCTTCCGGTGAGACTAGCAATGGTCTTTGTATGATGAAAGATGCAGTACATGTGCTGAGCGTTGCACAAACAGGAGTGTCATGTGTAGATTACTACTCCAGCAAGACCCCTTATGCTCAAATTTTTCGTTTTGCAAGGGTTCCTTTTGATAGTACATTTGCGACCACCACTTGCCAGTTTTATTCACAAGTCTCAAGTGCACATCGCCTGTTGCAATGCCACAAAAAATATTATTTTGTTTCAACAAAACAGTGGGCCCGTCTGTCACATTTATAATGAAAGATGTATTGATTATAGTGGTGACAGATGGCATTACTGATCCACTGAACCAAAATCAAGGTTTATTTTAGTGGTGTTGCCGTAAACAAAACACACTACGGCTGTATTGTGAATGAAACAGGCAAGTAATGCGCAAAGACGTGAAGCTAAACTGAACCCACTGCAAAATGCTAACTGCGTGTGGAACTAGAGCAGAAATCAGCTAGGGGTTTAGTGGAAGAGGCATGAATATCTGGCACTCATATAATAAACACTCAGTATGTGTGTACATACATAAAGCGGTCTTGGCAAACCACCGCATATGAAAACACAGCTATCCGCATGCCACGTTTTAGAAGCAGCTCAAGAAACATATTTAGTAGTATCATAAAGACAGACGTATGCTTTACAGTGTCTTGAATATGTTGTATGTGGGTATCGTTTGTGCAGCTGTGAGCTTGTTACATAGTTGATTAGGGCCTAGAGGTGTTTAACAGGGCAGGGTGACCCCCATAATTAGTATGAATATTAGGATGTTGTGAAGTGCTTCAGTTCCTAAAAAATTTCATAGCAGAGGCTTACTGCTTTTCAATGCAGTTGAAAAGCACATGTCATGTAATGTAAAGGACTACAAGTGTGCTATGTCTGGAGCATTACAATGTTTAAAATTGTGCACAGCCCTAATCCACTTTGTGATCCGAAAACCTCGAGCACTCGTGGAAATACATCTAAATAAGCTGGATGGAGTGAAAAATATTTAAGGCTGAGTTTAGAAAAAAAAAAAAAATGTATGGCAACATTCATCGTCTCAATGAAGCAACCGAGACAAGATGATACATATTTAGAGGTGCATAATGGCTTTTAGCAAGTTCTGGTTTGCTTTCATATATTCACTTGTGGCAGCTTCCAGACACAGGACACCAGGACGACATGGCGCTGTGCTTCGGAATGTAATTTTTTTGTGTCAGTGGATTGCGTAGGCTGTATACAGGAAGACAGAGGCCAAACAGCTGAGCATGGGCAAAAAGACAAAAACCAGGTGTTGAGTGTTTTAATTTATGTACAAATCAGCAGCTTTTATTCCTAAACCACATGAAGAATGGAATACAGGTTGAAATGGGGTGGGTCCCACGGCTGCGTTTCTAATGGAAAACATAACAAAATGCACTGATTTTCTTCCTCAATAAAACACGCAGACAGAACCTGACAGGTTTCTGACAGAACCCCATCAGAAAAAGATTTTAGTAAAAGACTTGTCAAGTTTCAACTGACCCTCTGAGGCAGAAGTGGGAAGCGGGATCTCCATGGCTGCTTCGTTCTTCTTAGCCTCCTCCACAAGGTCTGCAGCTGAAGCCGAAGCCAAATTTGGCGGAAGTGCAGGACCATACGGCTTGCTTTCCTCTTGCTTTGTGGTCGCGTTTGAAGCTGATCCTACTTTAGCCTTTCCAGACAGGAACGAAGGCCGGAAACAAGGTGCCTTGCCAATGATCACAACTGGAGTCTGTTTAGCTGGTTGCTTCTGCATTTTCTGGCCCTTCAGAAGTTTAAGCTTGATGCCACTTCCGCCTGAAGTTGGCCTGGAAGGTGGCGGTGAGCTGGCCTTCACGCCCTTCTTCGGATTCATTTCAGCATCGTCCAATTCCTTGACTGAACGGCTGTTCTCACGCTCTGCCTTTTGCAGCTCCTCATTCTTTCGTCGTATCTTCTCTTGCTCTTCTTTACGGTTTGACTTGTGCCGTTTCGAGGAACTGTGCTCAGATGGAGAGCGCGAGTGTGAGCGTGACCTTGACTTGTCCTTCTCACGGTCTTTTTCCTTGTCTTTCTCCTTGTCTTTTTCTTTTTCTTTCTCCTTCTCTTTCTCTTGTTTATCCTTTTCTTCCTTAATGGCAGCACCAAGAGCAATGTCTTTCTCCATCTTCCACCGACGCTCATAGAATGGATTCAGCAGAATGTACTTCTGGAAAGGGAAAGAACTCCAAGTAAAAAAAATGCACAGCCAAGAGCAAGGAATAACCCCTTCAGGCACTGCACGTACAACTGTACATGAAGAAAATGCCTCAAAATAAGAAACCCTAATGAAAGTAATGATGTCTTAACCATGTCACAAACATCTTCAGACACTTCTGATCGGACCTATGCTCTAATATGTGCCAGTGCCTTAGTCAAAAGAGTTTTAACATTGACAATCGCATGTTTGCTACAACGTTATACATTGCCACGTATTAGGTTTTCTTATAGCTTTCTTATTTTTGACAATAGTAATTTGTGCTAGGCAAATTTATGAAGTGGCTTGCTTTAGCCCATGCACTATTAGCTTGAGGTTGAAAAAGCTAATAATATTTTGGAGTTCAAGCATCTCGTCCACAACAGTGCACCCAACAAAACTCACTAAACACTTCAGGATTCCATATCTGTTCTGCTGCTGCATGTCTTTATTAATGCTAAATCTGCAACTAATACATGACAGCTAGATTCTCAACAGACAGAATTAGGTGGTCTGAAGGGATTAGCAGTGAGAATGAAGAGGAAGTTAAGATGGTCTAAGGGCTTGCAATTTCCTAGCTCTGGCATAAATTTGCCTTCTGGTGTCTCACTGTCATTGAGATAAATATTTAAAGAAAACAACATCCTCTGGTGCAAGCTACTATTAAGAAAATTTGCTCTTTTTCCTGACAACTACAGGCTTTCCGTGAGCCAGCTGCATTCAAGAAATTCGATCCAAATGGAGCTCAATAGCCATCAAAAGTGCCTTGTATGACTAGGGTATTAAAAAAATTGCACTTTCCAGTTATGCTGAATAAAAAAGAAGTGCTTTCCCATCTTCATCGCAGGTGGCCTCTGTGGGCGATTGTCAACACGTTAAGACCAATTAGCCTGACAGACGAAAGTGCGGACTGCCGATCATGTGCCTTTATCTCGCCACTTAAATGCAGACATCGTAGGTGCAGCGTGGGTCAACAGCATTCTGCACAGACCAGGTTCAGCATTTTTTGCTACCTGTTGAAGGTTATGAAATTGAAAGGGCCACAAGATCGCGCGACGGGGCCTGCTTCATGTCTACCTGCAGTCTGCTGTGTCAGACGGCCGATCAGCGCACTAGAGCAGTCTTGTAATGGGCTGCTCAAAAATATGAGAAGAGTGTAATGTGAATCCACGAATGGCATCTGCAACGAGAGGTTGCCACGGAGTGCTGTAAGTTATGTCGTGAGGATACTGGCTGTACGTAGCATGTGTAAACAGGTGTAAACTTTGATTGCTGCTAGCTTTCATTGGCGAGGCAGTTTGTCAATTTTTCGAGTGTTCTCCAGCCATTCCAAATATATCTGCGTTTATTTGGCCCCAAACTGCAACTTTAGTTGTTGACATCTGACGAAGCAATGCCAATTGACCTAATGGTTTACGCAGTGTACCCATGACAAAAATTTACTGACTGATGTGATAATAAGTTTCTAGCCTTCGCAGAAATCTTGCCGCTAATATGTTTGTGTGGGAGGCTGAATAGCGAGGGACTGATATCATGCATATGAGCTTGACTGCCGCGCACGAGCGCCGCTTCAGTCCATGGGCGACTAACTCTCAGCAACCACAAGTGCACTTAGCAAGCTTGTCTGTGTGTTTAAACTCAAGTGTAGACAAAGCTCCATTATGTGTGCACAAATTTATGAACTTACATGCTTGAACACGTGTATCTGATATGATCTGAGAGCGTTCCGGTGGCTATAATTAACTCAAAACTGGCAGAAATACAGGCAGGCTTGGTTGCATGTAAGTGGACATGCGTGCAGCAACACATCGACCACTTGTTCCGTAAATAAAGAGATATTTTTGGATACATTAGTTTTTTCGGACATTCGATAGTTCAGACTTATTTACATTCCCCGTGGAGTTCGAATTATTGGTCGTCGACTGTATTAAAAAAAGAAACAAAGTAAAACGTCGTTATAATGAAGTTGAAGGAGCCATAATTACTTCCACTATAATCATTATTGCCCTTTACTGTAATATATGGCCAATGGGGTGCACAAGTGTACCTAAACATGCCTAGAATAAAACAGCATTGTGGCCCGCAGAACTGCCATACAGACACAGATTTAATGAAATTTCAATAAAACAGCCAAACACGCCACTTTTTCACACCTGACCTGACTGCCTTTACGATAGCTGCCTGCTGTTCCAGTGTGACAATCTTTCATTTCTGCTTTCCGCCTTGCTCGTCTATGATGTTGCGAACCAGTGAAACAATGATGCTGTTGACGAAAACGTATTGCCGTCATGGTCGAGCAGCATGTGGAACACAACACAGCACAGCTTCAATTTGTGTAACAAATCGCTGCGTTAATTTTACTTCTTTCAATACACAGGAGTTTTGGTGTCAATCACACATTCCCTCTCTCTTTTTCTTTAACCATCTGGTTGACATGTGTTTCCGCATTTAGTGCAGTGTCTCGCATTTGCTGCTATAGCTGAATGTATTGTACTGAGAGGGCTGTGGTCTCCTGTCAAGCTGCTCTTAGGGGCAGCTTTTACCTATAGCCTCCTTCATTATTTTGATGGAAATAATAATTCTATTGTACCTTTACTGATCTAGGCTGACCCTGTGCAACATCACAGTGAGAGAGAATTGCTACAATAATCAGCCGCTGTTTATGCACAGTGGTGAGAAAAACCAGTTTTGCTCAACGGCACATTCAGCACGAGCACAGAGTTATTTTGAACTTGATCACCAAATGCCGCAGAAAGCAATATATTCGGCGTGCAACCCTCTCGTATTTTTTGTTTCGGGCAGAAATCTAGTCTATATATCCAGTGGCAGGATGATTTTAGTACTTCGCTAGAACACATTTTCAGATACATAGACCTATATAAAGACTTTAGTTAATTCGTTATATAGTATCTCGTTCCTGCATTTTGGGAAGAAACGCGAGAAAAAGCTTACTACCTGGGAAGATGTACAATCTGACGTCAGTAAATATTTGGCACGCTAAACTGTTAGCTGGCATCTATGCAGTAGAAAGCATTGTGTGAATAGTTGTAATATGAGACATGCTCAAATTCAGCCTGGGTCAGCAGCTTATTCGATCATGGCTCCTTGGAGGGAAGTTTTCCCATGCTCACTCCGCGTGAATCGTTGCAACTCAAGACACCAACACGCATCGACCTAGTGGGGTCCGAGATGTGCATTGTGGTTCTTCTATTGCAAGTGTTTTAAGACGGCGATCTAAAACCAAAACAATATCGCAAGATCGAGCTGGTGGGCAACACCAGAATATGATGCCGCCAGAGTAAAATGTAACATTCACTTCGTGCTGCCTTCAGCAGGGAACGGCAGTGAGCTTGGGTTTGTCATCATCATCATCAACATCAACAGCCTATTTTATGTCCATTGCAGGACGAAGGCCTCTCCCTGCAATCTCCAATTTCCCCTGTCCTGTGCCAACTGACTCCAACTAGTGCCTGCGAATTTCTTAATTTCATCACCCTGCCTAATCTTCTGCCATCCTCGACTGCGCTCTCCTTCTCTTGATGCCATTCTGTAACTCTAATGGTCCAACGGTTATCTAACCTACGCATTACGTGACCTGTCCAGCTCCATTATTTTCTCTTAATGTCAATTAGAATATAGGCTATGCCAGTTTGCTCTCTGATCCACACTACTCTCTTCCTGTCTCTTAATGTTACGCCTAACATTCTTCATTCCATTGCTCTTTGCGTGGTCCTTAACTTGTTCTCAAGCTTTTTTGTCAGTCTCCAAGTTTCCGGCCCATATGTTAGCACCAGTAAAATGCACTGATTGTACACCTTTCTTTTTAATGATAATGGCAAGTTTCCAGTTAGGATCTGACAATGTCTGCCATGTGCGCTTCAACCCAATTTTATCCTTCTGTAAACTTCCTTCTCATGATCCGGGTCCCCCTGTGAGTAACAGATCTCGGTAAACGTATTCCTTCACAGACTCTAGAGGCTGATTGGCGATTATGAACTCTTGTTCCCTTGCCAGGCTATTCATCATTATCTTTGTTTTCTGCATATTAACCTTCAACCCCGCTCTCTCTGTCAAGGTGCTCAATCATTTGTTGTAACTCGTCCCAAGTGTTGCTGAACAGGACCATGTTGCCTGCGACTGAAAGTTGCCGAGATATTCGCCGTCAATCCTTACTCCTAAGCCTTCCTGGTTTAATACCTTGAACACTTCTTTCGAGCATGAAGTGAATAGCATTGGAGAGATTGTGTCTACTTGTCTGACCCTTATCTTTATAGGTATTTTTCTATTTTTCTTGTGGATAAATAAGGTAGCTGTGGAATCTCTCTTGACATTTTCCAAGATATTTATGTAAGCCTCCTGTACCCCTTGACTGCGTAATGCCTCTATGACTGCTTGTATCTACTGAATCAAATGCCTTTTCATAATCCATCAAAGTCAGTTAAAGAGGCTGACTGTACTTGGCAGACTTCTCGATTACCTGATTAATGACCATGGATGTGATCTATTATACAGTATCCCTTCCTGAAGCTAGCC
This sequence comes from Dermacentor albipictus, assembly GCF_038994185.2. NCBI lineage: Eukaryota > Metazoa > Arthropoda > Arachnida > Ixodida > Ixodidae > Dermacentor > Dermacentor albipictus. The sequence continues at coordinate 4,716,766 of NC_091830.1, forward strand.
TGTTCTCTTGGTTGACTGGAGTGAAGTGTTGCCCTTATTCTATTCGAAATTATCTTGGTGAATATTTCATACAATACTGGAAGTAAGCTAATAGGCATATAATTTTTCAATTCTTTATCATCTCCTTTTATAGTGGATTAGTATAATGTTGGCATTCTTCTAGTTCTCTGGGACCCTTGAAGTCGTGAGACATTTCGTATAAAGGGTGGCAAGTTTTTTACGCATGATGTCTCCTCCATCTTTGATTAAATCGACTGTCATTCCATTCTCTCCTGTCGCTTTTCCTCGTTTCATGCCTTGCAGGGCCCTTCTAACTTCATCATTAGTTATAGAAGGAGCCTCTGTGACCTGCTCATTACTACTTCGAATGGAGGTATCGTGGCTGCTCTGGGTATTGTACAGGTCAGTATAGAATTCTTCCGCTGCTTTTACTATATCTTAAAAATTGCTGATCATATTGCCATGCTTATCTTTCAATGCATGCATCTTGGCTTGTCCTATACCAAGTTTTCTTTTCGCTGCATCCATTTTTACTGCTTCCTCAGTTTTTCTTCTAATTATTTATTTTAATTTCTTTATGTTGTTATAATTTCGAATATCCCCTATTTTTTTCCTTGTTGATCAGTTCTGACAATTCCGCGAATTCTATCTGATCTCTTGAGTTGGACACTTTCATTCTTTGTCGTTTCTTTATTAGGTCCTTCGTAACTTGGGAGAGCTTACCTATTGGTTGCCTTGGCGAGTTACCTCCCACTTCAATTGCTGCTTCTGAAGCCAGCCTAGTTACGGTTTTATGAAACGCGTGCAGTATGATTCTAATGGCACTGCACCCCTCGCGCTGTGACACAGGTATCACAATAGGGCGGACGGTGATAACTGTGCATGTGACGTGGCACAACCAGCAAGAAGACTTGCTGGTACTGGAATAGAAAATTGAGTGTGCACCACCATTGTCGCATGTCTAGTAGGCAAAAAACGTTATCATACAATTGCAGTTTGACTATGTACTGAATGTTAGTGTAGAAGGATAGCATTGTCCAGGAACGTATCAAGCAGTAAAAAAGAAGCATAGCTGTAGTGAGCCATTTTCTATGCTCCCGATTGTAATGTTGGTGACAGAAAAGCGTATGAAACGGGATCACATCAATGAGGTTATAACTGTATCCATTATTTCGCTGCATCCCGTTTCATTATAACGAGGTTGGACTGTAGTAGACATTCAATTTGCAAATCAATTGCTATTGAAGTATTTGCATGCCCCTGCTAATTTCACATTCATGGAAGGAAATCTTGCACCGATACCCCCTCCATGCAAATGTACCTTATTGTTGGGGAAAGGAGGAAGTGATGCTTTTGGCATACCGAGTGGTAAATTTGATGATGAATACATTAGCTGAACTCGCTTTTTTTTTGTAACAACATCCAAATACTCTCATTCAAATCATCTCAGCTTCTATGGGCGTCAGCTAGCCTGTGATTACACGCCTGATCAATAAAAGGTCTACTGTTCCGAAGATACTGACGGCCAGCTTGTCCCAATGGCTGAGCGCTCTCCACCCCAGTGGCAGGCAAATTTTTATCACCGCCATACTATGCTGCTAGGCCTAACAGTGTTGCTTAGTCAGTTCCCACTGGTGAAAGTTGCCATTCGATGTGGAGCTGCCGAAAATCATAATAGCGGACCTATACAGCATTGCTAAAGCCTAGAAATTGTCTCGTTCAACAAAAGGGAACATAGGCAACAAGCTGAATGGCGACAGCTTTGCTAACGGCTACCATGTTAGCAACACTGTGCACATTTATCATTGGCTGCAGACATTACAAGAAAGAAAAAATATCAGCAGAACCAATCTCACGATGACTGTGAAAGGTAACACATTTAGCATTGAATCAATATAGCAACACAATGTATTGCCACTGTCAAAACGATTATATACGAGACATCTACTGTAGCAGGATTCCTCCATCGCGCTTCCCTAAGAACACTTGGCGCCATCTAGTGCCGCCACTGCAAAGCAAGCATGACCTTAAAAATGTACGTTTCATTAAAGACTGGCACAGAGCGAGTGGCCCATACCAAGTGCTCCAAGTTGACGTCAAAGAGTTTCTTCAAACATCAGTACCCACCCACTCCCACATCTACAATCACTCATGTCGGCCTGAAAGAGGCTCGTACAAGAGCAGCATGTATGTATACATTGCCACATACTCAGTGACCCAAGCTGGTCTGATGGTTGGTTTCGAACCCTGTCCCCTCAGCATAACAGCCCGACGCGCTACCGATTCGACTCCGGAATACTCAGTAACCCAATTAGGTGGGAAAACAGTTAGATACAAACATACATAGATGCATAGATTGTTAGCCCCCAGGAAGTGCATGAAGTACCCTAATGCATTAAATGCTATTCCTTTGCCATTAGCGATGGAATGCAACTTGTCTGACATCCTGCCAAGCAAGGTAGTGCAATCAGCAGAGTGGTTATATGTAGCAAAACTTCAGACACATTACACTGAAATGCAGCCATAACGAGTACAGAGGATTCAATTTACCCAAATCTCAATGTTCTTGACTCTTTTTTTTCTCTAGCCAGTACCGGCAAAAACAAGTTGCGCATACAAATGCAACCACTGCTGGGAGAAGAGGGCAATTCACATAACTGTTCCTGTATGAGTAAGTACCAATGAGCCACAGCAACACTTTTCGCATAGGCCCTGCTCACGCACCGTGTAGTTCTGGTTGTGCTCAAGGCTATGCAAGTGGGTGCGGGCCATGGCCGAATCTCCACTCATCACCTTGCAGAGCTTGCAGTAATAGCCAGAGATGCCAACCAGGAATTGAACACCTGCAAAGTACAGATAGTGTGATGATGATGGGGCTTGATAGAACTCAATGGTAGCACAACAAAGTTGCCTACAAATACCGCACTTACTCTTGTAAGGCCAACAATTACTTTTTCTGTATTTTTTACAGGTTGTGGGATTGACAGGAAGCAGGCTTTGGCTATTCACTGAAGCCATGAATTGCACCCAGACTGCTATGCAGAATAACACTTAATAAATAAGAATAATAAAGTATTTCATTTATTAATGATTTCTCATAATCCACATCTGAAAAATGAACTTTTTGATGAGCCATCTTATTTGTCTTGTCGTACTAATCACCGTCATAAAGTTGGAGCCCCTTTTCGCTCCATACTAATTTTCTAATTCATTTTTGCCAAAGGCATCAAAGGAATGGTACCACCTGCCCACCTCCTTCCTCACCATTCTAAGCGCTTCTGCATTTAAGTCTGCCGTCGACGATTATTAATGCATGCACTAGTAGCTAAAAATCCTGACAATATGTAATCTTTTCTCTGCACTCCCTTCTGTAACACCTTCAGGCATTAATGGATATGTGAACACTTCTATTCAGTTGTCCTCGTAGCTTCTGCTGCACTCATTGTTTGACTAGCTCACTTTAACGGTGCTGTCTCAATGCTGGCTGCCTTCCGTGCCTCCCATTACTGCTTGAGATACACATCACATTTGCGCTCTTGAAGGCAGTCTTACACGAATCCACACGACAGGTGCCCAAAATACATGCGCACACGTTTTTAGCAATGCCCACTTGATGCATATGAAAGCACACGGCAGATAAACATGCCTCAGTACAAACTTTGAGGCATTCTGCATTTATGTTACAGTGAAATCGCAATCCGGCAAGATACAGTTGCGATGATGATGCCAGTGCTTGTATAACAGGAACTAGTGCCATCTTGTAGCAGCTTGCAAAATTTAATCATTGCAGGTGTATGACCTCGGAGATCAGAATGGCACACTCATGCAATATTGGAAGCACCAAACCCAGGTATGCTCATGGCGTGTGAAAACAATTTTTCAAATTTTTGCACTCCAAAGTGAGGTACGGACCTTACACAGACAACTAAGACACTACCATTACTACGCCTTAAAAGAGTTCTGACAAGCATTTTCAAAGTTGTAGAACCCACCAAAGGCAAGGATTACATTTAGGAAATGTTAAAATTGGGAAACATAATTCATTGTTCTTGCGCTATGTACATCAAATACTAGAGTAAAAGAGGAACATAGGAACATAGGCTAGGAAAGAAAACACACTGACATAAACTTGCATTAGTGCTTGCCTTTGTAGTCAGTGTTCCTCCCGTATGCCAACTAAACTAATTAATCACTCTTGGAAACACAAGATATTTTATATTTCAAATACCAAAGCCATATTGTAATGCCAGACTTGGCATCATTGACATACTGGTGCCATCAAGACTCAGACCAAAATTTACTGTCATTATATGCAATAAGCAAGAAGAAAGGGGGTTAACCAAGGGGCCCGATTTTTATTAATCACTTCCCCCTTCACCAAAATGCCACAAGGCAAAATTAGTGAAATGCAGGTGTATTTACAAGTGTATACAAGTTGCAGCAACACTGGATGCACAATATGGCTGCCCGAACCTGCTGCACACTTTTCTCGACAAAAAATTGTCTTTGGTCATAGTCATACTATGACTTGCCCCACTGCTCCACAACAATATCATAAAAAGCCAACAAACAATGACACCAAGGAAAACATAGGGGAAATTACTTGTACTTACTAATTGAGTTAAAGAAATGATAAATAAATGGAAATGAAACTGGATGAAAAAACAACTTGCCACAGGCGAGGGACAATCCCACTTCTTTGCATTACGCGATCCCATTCACTTTCTTAGGTATTTATGTTTTACTAATAGAACTCTGGTAGTGTTAGCCAGCGCCACATTTTGGCAGTGGATGTGGAACATCCTTTCTGCCGCAGGCGTCACGAGTACGTGAATCATGTACTTGTGACGCCTGCGGCAGAAAGAATGTTCCACATCCGCTACCAAGGTATGCGAGTGGTGAGTCACGAGTATGTGACTTGTGTCCTCGTGACACATTTTCCACATCCGCTGTCAAGGTGTGGCGGGGTTTAACACTACCGGGGTTTTAGTAGTAAAATATAAATACTGAAGAAAACGGATAGGAAAACGGTGCCGCATAATGCGAAGACGTGGGGTCACTCCCCACCCGCGGCAAGTTGTTTTTTCGTCCACTTTCATTTCCATTAATTTATCATTTCTTCAATTCAATTAGTAAGTACAAGTAATTTTCCCCATGTTCTTCTCGGTGTCATGGTTTGTTAGCTTCTTATCATATGCAATAAGGTATATGCAGCAATCAGCCTATGTGTCACGACGCATCCACCTTTTTGGTGCCAAAACCAAAAACTGCTTTGTAGAAACAAGTACAGTCGCAGGGTTCGTACAGAACATCTGATTCAAACTCAAGGACATTTCAAGGATGCCGAAGCCCAAAATTCAAAGAGGGGAAAACAACTCTTATTTGTACACACACATACTGAAACATAATGAAATCTCCTTCTTAGCTGCAATTTCTTGCACCTAAGCAGCTAATGAGTTAGACACGCTTCAAGCTCTTCGGGTCACTTTTCTAAATGGACATTCTTATTATAACGTGTCAATTGCCTTCTGGCATGATGGTGAGTAGTGAGCCAGATACTTGTGTAATGCCAAGATAGTTGAAACTTACTTTTCGCCAGGCATTTCTAGTGCCTAAAGTTCCAAAATTGAGTCATGATGGCTGTTGTGTGAACCAGCTAGCGACATAAAATGGTGGCATGGCTTGGTCGCTTGATCTAGCTTTATCCAGCTCCACAATGGCAACGGTGATTTAAACTAGCCTGTGGTTTATGGTAGTGGACACACCACTTTGCAACTGTTTTACAACACTTTCAGAATAGAATACAAAGACTGTTTCTTGATAGACAGTGTCTGTGATGTAGACCCTGAGAAGAGTTTATTACTTTAAAACTGCCTCTTTATCTTTTTATCTTTCCTTCTTATCTATTCTTCTCTTTCCCCAAGTACAGTCAAATCTCATTACTACGAACCCCACATTACCGAATTTCTCAAATTTACAAAAACTTTAAAAATCCCTGCCTGATTGCCTATATGTTCAATCTAAAGATATTTCAGAACTACGAATTTCAATACAGCACATATTTCAAAATAACACAAGTAATTTATTTCCCCTTTATAACCGAGGTACATCAGTATTACAAATTTGGCTAAAAGTAACAGCGCCACAACTCTCGCGCGAAACAGAAACCGCGAGTGCAGTAGCTATCATTATCACCATGTCGAGTGCCAACCACTTCCCCACAAACTTCACCACGAATTTCATCACAAAGCTGTGACGAAGTTCGCGCGACATCCAACGATGAATGCAGCTAGGGGCAGCGCGAAGAAGAAGCGAAAGCAATTTTGATGCAGGAAAAATTGGACCGATTGCAGGAAATCGACGCACGGAAAAAGTACATAGACAAGTGCAGAGTGTGGCATTGCCCCATCGACAGTTGTGACCATTTTGAAAGACCGAGACAAGATTGTGAAGCTTCACCGGGAGTCGCAACTCGCGCCTATGAGGAAACGGCTGCGACTGGGAAACTTTCAAAATGTGGACCAAGCTGTTCTCCCGTGGTTCAAATATGCCAGACTGCAAAACGTTCCCACGTCTAACCCAATATTCCAAAAAAAGCCTGGAAATTTGCCAATGCATTTGAAATAACTGGGTTCGATGACAGTGTGGGTTGGCTTTTTCGTTTCCACCAAAGGAACGGAAAACTTGGCAGGTAGTCTCGGGCAAGGAAAAGAGTGCTGACAGAGAAGGCACAGATTCCTGGTGCAATTATTATTTTGTAGAGGTGGCTGAATTGTACTCTCAAAACTATTTTCAACGCAGATGAGACCACATGTTTTTATCAGCTCGTGCCAGACCGGACGATGCACATCAAAGGGCAGCAGTGCAAAGGAGGGAAGAAGTCGCATCATCGCGTGACAGTCCTTCTCTGCTGCGATGGAACAGGCATGAATAAAATTAAGCCACTCATCATCGGCAAGTACGCGAAACTTCACTGCATGAAAAACGTCATGTCGGTACCGTACGATTACTGCGCCAACAAGCGAGCCTGGATGACCAGAGAACTCTTTTCCGAGTGGCTCACCAAATTCGACGACAAAATGAGAAGGGATGATCGAAGAATTCTGGTTGTCGAAGCTGCTCTGCTCCCATTGCGAATGTTAGCTTGACGCACGTTTGCTTGGAGTTTCTGCTGCCAAACAACATGTCCTAGCTGCAACCCCTAGACCAGGGCACTATAGAAAGTGTGAAGGCAAAATTTCGTAAGTGCCTTGTGCAGCAGTTGATTATTAACTTATGTCTAAAGCAGCTGATTGCAATCAATATTTGTCAGGCAGGCGAAATGCTCACGGGAGCTCGGTGGAATTTGAAGGCGTCCACCATTAGCAAATGCTGGCGAAAAGCAGGGCTTCTCAAAGCGCCTGTGCAGCTTGAAGATGACCTGGAGGTGACTGACAACAACCTAAAAGACCTTTGGACCGAGGTTGCGGAACTGCTGCCCCTCGTCTCTTCCTACGACGACCACACGGAGAGCAACAGCGCAGCACTAACAGCAGCGGACCTGACATTGAGGAGATTGTCAACTGCATTTGCGACGTCTCCAGTGACGATGACGACCCGAAGGAAGATGACTGTGGGTCACCAAATACAAAAGATGAGATCGTGTCGAACATGGATGTGTTAGTGCACATGAACAAAGTCTGCAAGTTCATCGCTCGGTGCCCATACCCGATGAGGCATTATGCAAAGTGAAAAATGTAGACACATTCTTAATCGGTCGTGCGTGCTGCACGCACAAGAAGAAAATCACTGATTTCTTCAAATAACGCACCCTTGAAGTCAGTGAAACATTTTTATTTGAGAGTATGCTTATCTGTACACATGTCTACTGCCAAGGTACGTCACTTCCATTCCTAGGTTTGACCACTGGCTTATAACCGCAATTTTTTCATTACAATAAAAAAATATTTCAAAATAATGAACGATTTTTGGCGGTCCCGCGTGATTTGTTGATATATCGAGATTTGACTTTATATGGTAGCCAACCTGGCACATCCAACTTTAGAAGGGGTGCAAGATTGGGCATGCTGGCAAAACAAACTTAAGAAAAAGAAAGGCCACCAGAGGGGAGCAGATACTGTAATTACTCGCATAACGATCGTACTTCTTCGTCAAAAAAAAAAAAAAAAATGACGCAAATTCAGGGGTGCGATCATTATGCGGGTTAAATTTCCCACGAAAAGAAACATTTTCTTTTTTCATCCAGCATTTGCTTTGGGATGACAAGCAGGTGGCTGCCGCTGTCAGTAAAGGGGCCCAAAATGAAAATGGCGGCCGGTGGAGCAAGCCAAACGCACTGAACGCAATTATTTTTCTTGTCATGAGTACATTACGCGCATTGAAACAGTTTCTTCGGTATCAGTAAAGAATAATATTGCTAATATCACCAAGTTTGGGACAATAACGTAGCCATGTCCACTTTGAGGGGACAGAAACAGAGATGGGTGCGCTTAGCTGCTAGTGACATAGAAACACGTGGTGGGCATGCTGCGGAAACTGCAACATTTTTTTTCACTGCTATCCTAATACGGCACGTTTCCGCTAAGGGTGGGCGAATGTCTTAGCTGCGTTACAAGCGTCGGAGTATGAATAGGGCACACTTCCAACATAGAAGTGTAAATGTGGCCACTATCATTGCCACTCGCGATTTGTTGCATGCCCACCAGTGCAGACGAGAAGAAACGAAAGGTGCCCTTTATGTTGGTGTTCTTGACCAAAACGATTATGAAGCCTACAAATAATAAAGCCAAGGCAAGTTTGGTTGTAGCATTTTTTTTTTTCATGTAAGTGCAGAAAGTGATGAAAGGAATGAAATGGGGCATCTGCTTAAGAATGTTGGGTGCGTGCAAACCGCTTGGTACATCTTCAAGAGTCGTTCGCGTAGCATTCAACAGATAGTAAGCGCAATCATCATTAGCTAAACTTGGCACACGACATATCGCTGCGACAAGTTCAGGGTGCGATCATTACGCAGGAAAGAAAAAAACAAAAACGAATTTTGACGACAAAATTCAGGGGTGCGATCATTACGCCAGTGCGATCATTATGCGAGTAAATACGGTAGTTGGGCTATTGGGTGAAATGCATACTGAAAATGTTTGCGTGGAAACACGATGACAAGCATAAAAGAAGGACGAGCAAGAACGAGCACTAACTCACGGTTGAAGTTTATTCCAAACACATGCACAATTGTTTTATTCGTTTTTTGCTTTTATTTTTTGTTTTATATTTATTCGTGCACGTGTTTGGAATAAACTTCAGTTGAGAGTTAGCGCTCGTCCTTGTTTTTTTTCTTCGCTTGTCCTCGTGTCTCCCTGCAAACTTTTTCAGTAGACACTAGAGGGGACAGAAGACAGAACAGAGTGCCGACTTCCAACAGTTTATTTTCTTTCCAGAAAGCATATCTCTCCCTCCCTCCCTCCCTCCCTCTATCTATCTATCTATCTATCTATCTATCTATCTATCTATCTATCTATATCTATATATATATATATATATATATATATATATATATATATATATATTCGGCACGAAAAGGGAGATTACTGTGTTTATCCATGTAAGGTCTGCGCTTTCTTTAGTTATATTTCTTTCGGTCTTCACTTGAGCCAGGCTTATGGAAACTCAATGAAATCTCGAACTGCACTCAGACTGCTATGCAAAGTAACGCAATTACTGGTAGCCAACTATGAACACATTTACAGCCACTGACTTATTTCTGTGACAGGGACAATGCGCAAAAATGAAGACATTTGGACAGTCAGGAAAAATGAATTGCGAGATAGATTTCTTTGCTTCTTAAAGTGCCAGCAGAGTGTAAATTTCATTTACAGACTTTTCCTCAGTGTTCCTCAAGACCAACACTTTTCTTCAAGGCCAACATAAATGTGAAGGTGCTCACCTTTGACAGTTGAGACAATTGTACGGTGGAATTTTTGGTTTGCAGGAACTGTCTTCTCGATCTCAGCCCAAGGTCGATCATGAGAAGGTGTGGCCTGAAGCAGTGTTGCAATAGCTTTTGTCAACATCTCTTCAGTCAAAACGAAAACAAACAATGGCGTAGTTATACCATACAGGTTCGTACAATAATTACTAGAGCAAGCTCTGGTGGTAGTGTCTATGGGAGCTACAAGCATGGTGCTTCACCAAGTGTGAGAATTATGGTTAGTACTACATGGATTTGCCTAAACTTCATCCTTCTGGATTTAAACAGCTTCGTGACTTCGTAAACTGACTATTTTCAACAAAGTGCTCTGTTATAAATGAATAATGAAGCATAAATAAAATTGTGCGATGGTGGGTTTAGAACAGAGAACCCCCTAGCACAAATACAAATTATATAAACAATTATGCACTGAATGCATGTGTGGAGAAGCAGCATAGAACACCTTCAAGCTTAAATTCTCAACGGGCAAGACCGCGCCTCAAGACGTTAGGTGCATTTAGATTTACCAACCTCAACAATATAAACCTTTGCAATTAGTAATCATTACGCATGTTTGCAGAGTCTTATTGCCTTCTGCATTTAGAAAAGTACGAATTGCTTTGAAATAATTGCTGACAAAGTGTAGTAAACAAAGACACAAGATTCTCTGAAGCCACAAGCACGAAGATCGGATTAATTCATGTAGCACTAAGCATCATCTCTAGGGTACCTGAATGATTGCAGCAACAGAGTTCCCTCTAATAATTTTTGTAGGAAACTCTATGGTCTATACCACCCAAAACACAGGAAACTGTTAAAGGGGTCCTGAGTCATCCCTCGGGTTTGGTGAAAAAACACAGTTCAGATACCATACGCTGCTGTAAACGTCTCAGCCAAATTTTGCAGTCGTGCATGGTGCGTGGAGCATGCAAGCGGAACCTGAGGTCACCTTTTTCTCAAACACTCTCTTTTCAACACAAGCCTGCTCCTCACTTTTTTCTGGACACTTTATTTCGTAATATAGCAGATTCCTATATGCACCTGCTACTGGCCAATAGCTGGCATCAATCAAGGAGGATGTTTGGATCAGTGCACTTCTTTCTGTCATTGTGTATATTTATTGATGCAGTTTAATAGACAGGCTAAAGTGAGCAAAAATCTGCTTTAGAATTTCTATAGTAATTACATACTTCCAGAAGAAGCCAAAAATCGTTTGCTCACACTCGGCCACAGCCGACAGCGTAGGAATTAAACTTTGGCCACCCTGCTTATCGGTGTTGTAGCCATCGAGACTCACTAATTTTCACTTATTTTGAACACTTAACTAGCCTTGAATCATGCAAAACTTAGGAACAGACAACACAGGTGCTTGCCAGCACGCGCTCATCTTGGCCGCTCCTAGTCAGATGCCTTGGTGGACCTCGCTTCTTACTGAGATATTGATAGTGCTTCAAAATGCATAAGTTGGATGTGGCTACCATCCATCAGTGAAGAGGGTGCAGGAGAAGGCTAGTCCACACCATTCAGCACAGCCAGACTGCAGCACATGAGCACAAGTGCACACTCAAGCCCTGTCGTGCACAAAGCAAACGTTGTGCATCAGCACTACAGTTGCATGTAGCTGCGGTCTGCTATGTAGCATAGATACTGCGACCGCTGCAGGTTGCCGTGAAGAGTCCACTGGTTAAGCACACTCGCTGAGGACAAATGCGTTTGGCAAGTCGTAGGTGTCAAAATCGGAAGTAGTGCCGCTTACTTTAACATCCGCAATCAAATTTGAAATGCATGCCATGGCGACATTCAGCAGACAGCGTTGCAGGGATGCCCCACTCCGCCGTAGCCTTCGCAGAGCAAGTAATTGAAGAAGGAGCGGAAGCACCATGAATGGGATCATACGCGACCTTTCATTGCAAGTAACTCTGCTTCTGCTGAATGCAAAGTACTTTTTACAGCAAAGTATTTTTAAAATAGCCTATTTTAACTTCAAATGCATTTCTTGACTTCAATAAAAATGGCTCAGGGCCCCTTTTACAAAGTTGTTCGGAGCCCCTATAAGGCAGCTTTTTATGGTGTAAGAAATGGGGAAAAATATTAAGAAAGAATGAGACAGGAAAAATATGCGCAATTTCCTGTCCTGCTGTCACTTGTTATCATTTCGCACCTTTTACACCCTTACAAGTGTGAACTGACGAGCCCAGACACAATTGAAGAAAGTTGCTTTCCGCAGTTACAAGTCCCGCACCGAGAGCAAACTGCCCATTAAGTACAATCACAATTTTTCAGTCCAAACCCACGGTCGATGTGCAAATTCCCTGATCAGGCAGCTGCTGAACAAGTTAGGATATTTGCCGTTTCTATAAGGTCCCTACAGCAAAGCCCAGTCAGGATTCTGGTCGTACTATATGATGATGGCACCGCATCGAGTCAGGGTTATGAGCTGTGCAAGCTATTTAGTATGAAAATATTGTACTCTAACACTCGGCCTATCTCTGCTTTACCTTGCAACGTTATCTATGACAACCCTGTCTCTATCTCTTCCCTGATTTCTTTTTCTTTTTACATTCACATTCCAAACGTATCTCATCTATCTCGGCTGCTCACCAGTTACCATTCTCATTAGCTTTGAACCCCAATGCCTTCGTAAGGCTGTAATGCCAGAGGTTGTACAGTGCCATCCAGACAGTATTCACTGGAATAATTTTTTTTAAAGGGTTTAGGAATAGCTGAGATAGAAACAAATACAAGTTTTGTGAGGCACTGGTGCAGGGAGGTGAGCTGCCCTCCCTCCCCAGTGGGCACATTCCTCCCAGGCCTTTTTAGGGTTAAGGGACTGCGCGGCGTTCACGCCAAGACCCCGCCTTTCTTTTGTTTTGTTTTTTCTCACTGTCTCTCCTTTTTCTATCATTGCATGGCGCATTTTCGGAGGCAGTTTTGTGCACTCGGTGTTTCACATGAAGTACCCACGTTGCACGTTGTCTGCAATCTGCTGGCTATTTGGGCCCTGCAGTCATGAGGGATGGAAAAAATAGTTATGGACTTTTATGTGCCAAAACCATGATCTGATTATGAGGCACACCGTAGTGGAAGACTCCAGATTAATTTTGACTACCTGACATTCTTTAAAGTGCACCTAAATCTAACTACACTGGTCTTTTTACATTCCACCCCCATCGAAATGAGGCATGGAAGGCAACAGCTGTCTTTCCTAGCAGATGGAGTGCCTCTCCCAAGAAGAGATAAACAAGGCAGAGGCTCAAAGAAGGATGGAGACAATGTCATTAACAGAGGTCAAACAAGCAATATCTCAGATTGGAGCCAACATTTTTCTGTGCAAGTCTCCTGGTCAAAATGTTGGTTCCACCCTGAGGCATCCTGTGTTCAGCCACAGCTGATCACCTTTAATGGTAAATGTGTTATATACAAGACAGAATGCAATATGCAATCTACACAATGCTAACAAGTCAGCAACTACAGAATTCATGTTGCTGAACCAAATGCACTAACCTAATTTATTTATTTCTCTGTTTCAGTAACCCACCAGCAATGCCATGTGGAACTTAGTCCCGATGCACACCACCGCAACGTACACACAATATAATGCCAGATGCAGTAAATGTATACACTGATATCTAAACTGATCTTACTACAAAGGGCTTAACTCATGCAAGAGGCCCGTGTGAACGCCACAAATTATATTCGACTAATGAACGGTACACCACAGACACATGAATGCATTCTGTAGGTACCTATCTTTCTCCCCCTGAGCGCCACACACAAACACCCAAACACAAACACCCAATTTACACGCTTGTAACTTGCAGCTGATTCAATGTAGTGCTTAAAGGGCCCCTGAAACGATTCGGACAAATTTTGTAGACGCGTAGGGTACAGCTTAAGTAGAACATTCGCACCACAATTTAGGTGAAGCGTTACGTATTAAAGGGAAGCTGAAACGGTTTTCAATTTCCATTAACTGCTGGGATTGGGAAGAACAGACCTAATAATTTACGGTTCTGAAATTTTCTTCTTCGTTTTGTTAATATAAGAGGCGGAAATCACTTTCTAAATCACCCCTGCGGACACGCCCCCATCGCTTCCCGGAGTGCCGGGTGAAGTGGTTGCCAGAGGAGAGAACCGGTGAGAGTGATGTCACGCGCGGGGACCGAGCTGCCGGACTGGCGTGCTGGCATGTGTTGGCATGCCTCTTTCCGTCCTGCGCTTTACTGAACGACGCTACGAGAGATTTGCCGCCGCCGCTCACGTTTGTTTTCTTTTGCGATTTTCATAAACTGTTCTTTCCTTCGGTGCTGCGTGAGTGCCTACAGCTAAGGGCGCCCAACATGCCCTCGTTCTGTGCAGCATTCGGCTGCGCGAACACAGGCGGGCGAGACGATATGGTGTTTCACAGGTTCCCGAAGGACAAGAAGCTTGCAGCACAGTGCGGTGAGGAGAGATAAGTTCGTGCCGACGAAATCAACTGTGCTGTGCTCGGACCATTTCCGCGATAGCCGGATAGCCTTATGACAAATGCGGAAACGCGTTGTTGCTAGCGTTGCTATACTCCGTTTCATACATCAGGTGCAACGCTGTGGAGGCTTGAGATACTTCTTGCAGTGGCTGCGTTCGCACTTAGAAAAAGTTCGGTGTTTCTTGACCCGATTTTTGAGAAAATTTTTCATATATAAGCTCAGTTCAGAATGAAAAAAAAAAGAATTTACCCATAGAAACAATACGGCTGCTAACGCGTTCTTTTAAATCAATTTTTCTTTTCTCCATTTTTTAATTGAAGCCCGTCGCGGCAGCTTCACGTGCATGCTCACGCGAGCAAATGCCGCTGGCACGCTGCGAAGCATAGACGGAAACGTGCGCAGTAATAAATTTTGGTGACCGGACTTCGTGCGTAGCTTCCACAGCGTTGCACCTGAGGTATGAAATAGAGTATAGGCTTGCCTAGCGACATTCGATGTACGGTTGCAGTAACCGTAAAGTTACCATGTTTACCATACAGCGGCGCTAAAACTGCATAATATCTGTGTGTCAACACTAGCATGCAGCACGCATACCAATTCTTGATCGAGTCACAATCGTAATGTCGTCAAACCATAGTATGAATATTGCGCACATAATCCCCCTGGTCCTCTCTGGATGTGTATGATAAGCAACTTCCATGACTGTACCTCGCAGCACTGCATGTGCGCGCTTTGAAACGCGGCACTTATGTTCGCGATCGCGTATCAAAACTAAAAAAAACCACGGGACTTTAGACAAGCAGCGGCAAGGTGCTTGACATCGCGGAATTGCACCCGTGTTCACAATCTAATGAGAAGTTAGTGCTTTGGCATTCTTCCAGCAGCAAGTTCCCAGTGACACATTAGCGCATTTTTTCTCCCGTCATTGGAACGTGCAGCTACATGAAAAAAAAACAACAACAACAACATATGTACCAGCTAAGATTTCCAACGCGCGAGAAGGTGCACACATCGCTCTCGCTTTTGGCACACTCAACATCGTCGTTGCCGCCGTTGCCGCCATCGTTTTCCGTATCGGCTGTCGGTTCGAACATGTACGGCGAAAATACAAGCTGTCCGAGACAGCGAGAACGTTCCATAATGCTTACAACTCAGCTATGATGCCAGAAGAGAACAGCGTGCTTACGCTCTGAAACGGCGGCGCCGACTGGCGACTGCCACGAGTGACGTCACAGCGGCCCCGACCAATCACGAGCAACAGCGGCATTCGCGCTATACCCTGAGGCGCTGGTGCGCGTTTTCATGAAAAAACAGCCGCTTGCGCTTGTTTCCGCCCTTTTTGAACCAGATATTCATGTTCAGGGGACTCAAAACTGTAGAATGCCGTAGAGAACTCATTTTTTTCTAAAAGTGTTTCAGCTTCCCTTTAATGGAGTTACAAGCAATTAGAAGTTACCCTCCTCCCTAGCCATGCTTTTCCTCCTCAACTCATTCGCCGAGCGAGCGGGGTTAAGCTCCGCCTTCACTGGTACTGCGTCACGATGCGACGTCACATTGTCCACTTCCGGTTGTTTTGGAGCCCGCCCCTGCCCGTGCGAGACCTCTCCGCAAGCCGCTTGGCCGTTGACCGAGAGCTATCAAAGCAGCGTGCGTTACGAGCATTCTGTCGTAGCGCCGAACGTGTCTGGTATTACGGTAACCACAAGCAAGCTGGTCATTTCGGCAAATGACTGGAGGCATAAACTCAAGCTGATGAAGGAACTTTAGCGTAGACGTACGTGAGCGGCCTGATCGGTCTGTACGGTCCAGACACTTGCTGGCGCAGCGCTTAACCAGCCAAACAAAGCGCTAATTTGCTCTAACCAAGTGTAAAACATTTTAAATATTTATAAAAACAACGTGTTGATGATTACACTCGTGCGAAAAATACAAACCAGCAGCAAAGAAGAATACACTTTGTTGCTGCTACTGTGTATGGTTGAGCTCTGTGCCCCCAGGTGGCTGCACCGTGCAGACCATTCACATTTGCTGTTCTGCTCATCTCATGGCTCATCCCGTTACGGCACAGTCAAGCGGCCAGACCCTGTCCCCTCGTGCTTGCGTTTGCCCTAATACCGGACTCGCGAAACGCTATTGCGTTAGTGATCTTCCGGTATAAAGCGACGGCCACAAACGCGCAAATCCTGGCACCGAGGGGATAGCGGCAGTCCGATGCGCAGCAGCCAGTTCGCTCGTATGCTGCCTTGCAGAGGGACACGATGTCGCAGCTTGACATATTGGCAGTCGCTACGTTTGCAGTCCACAAGGCAACGAAGTCGAATCATAGCGTTCGCGAAAAAACAGACCGAATCTGACCGCAGAGTTCTCGTCAAAATGGAGTACGTTGTAACACAAGCAGACGACACTTGCTCTTTGCCGGAAGTGCTTAAGTGTACTGAAAAATTGTTCTTGTGCATTCTCTTTATGCTACTTTCTTTTTATAAGAACAAATGAACTAACATTCCAAGTATTACGAAGATCATTTGCTTACCATAAAGTTGGAAAAATTATCTATCACGCACCCTGGTCAGCCAATCGGATAGCTTGCCCCACTAACGTCATATGGTTGATTTCCGTAATATAGGTAGGGGCGGCTTAAAATTCTGCTGAGCATTGTGCTGCGATGGGCAGCGATGTGCATTTTTATAACCTTATAATAAATTACACGCTTTACGCGAAGCACTTAGATGTGTCAACTAATGATCAGAAGGACCTACTCTAACGACTCAGTACGTTTGTAGAAAATCGTTAAAATCGTTTCAGGGTCCCTTTAAATTTGTAAAACCTGTATTATTTTTACAGATTCTCTAGAGGCCTAACCTTTCTAGCTACCGTTAGAGTAAAATTTTTTTCTTCTAAACTTATTTTTTCCAGACTGCTTACTTGTATTGTAATTCCCCACCATGGCTGAAAAATTGGTAAAAACACATTGTTCATGTCCTAGACCATTAAACATTCTTGTATAGGTGTCAAAACTGAAGTTACAAAGGAAGAGTCAAGAAGAAAACTACCCAAATGCCAGCATGCAGGGTTACGTCTACTCACTACTTGGTGCCCTTTGGCCAATTCTGGTCCTTGTGCTAATAAACTCCAATCATCATCTAATACTCTCAACACCTTTAATTATCCTGAATTTCTTCATACAATCTTATCTTACTTTATTGTACCACCTGCTTCTTGGCCAATCCACAAAGGTGGGTACATGGCACGTGAAGGAAATAGTCATCATCACTACACAGTAACTGTTCCTCCTACCCAAACAATGCTTTTGCTTTTGTACTGAACCACACCCTGTATCTATGCTCCTCAGCAATGAAATAAATGTTTTCTGCAATAGCATGGGAATGCACTTCTTTGAAAAGTGGCCAATGCATCCTTACCTCTTTATGCTTGGGTGAGTGCAAATGGCGAAACATTTCGTTCATTGTTGGCACCACCACATTGCACTGCTGGCACCAATGGTCTCGTGGGTCCTCATACACAAACTTGATGCCAGCCGTGTCCGGGCTCTCGGCAGCCAAAGCCTGTCAGAGCCACATCCATCCGATGATAGTTGCCAACATAGTGTTGCAAAAAAAAAACTCAATTGAGTCTCTGCAGTCACTTCGAGTAGTACACAACACTGTGGCCAACATATGCTTTCTAGGTTTCCTGACGCCATTTAAAAGCCAACAGCAACAAAATTTCAGACCACATAAAAAGCTTAGTATCACGTTGTGTAGGTATAGAGCAGGCCTTCAAGCTTCAGTTTTATGTTTGAAATACGAGTGGATGCATCGCAAAAAAAAAAAAGCGAGCAAGAATAGTTATCCAAGATCAGGCGGCACTTGCAGTGCACTGTAAATCTTGTAGACAATGCGGTGAAATGTGCATCGTATCTACTAACTGCCATGTGCACAATTTGTTTGCTTGGACACTATTTAAATGCTGTTAACAAGACAATTAGCAGCTCTACAGCTTTGTCAAGAATGCTTCAATAATATATATACTACCTTTGGGTAACCAAGTTAGCCAAGGTGAATATTCATTGCACTTGGCCTGTAAGGCACACTGCATACAAATGCATAAACTGTGTGTTTGTTTCCACACTTGCAAGGTTGCAAAAGTTTGGCTTATATTAGCTTTTGTACAACAACCTGTTTCATCAGCACCTCTAGTGTTTTCTAGAGATTACCTAGTTAAAGAAGGCTGTCACAGCACTAAGAAAAGCTTAAACCAATGAGGCATCTGAAATTTTTTTGATGACTGCTTTGCCCACACCGGACAAGTGCAAAGAATTCCATTTTCTCCCATCTAGTGCAAAAGAGTGCAGCAAAACAAGGAGGTGAGACTGTTATTTTGTTCCTCATGAATCCACTTTCAGCCACTACATTGATTTTTACATGTCCATGTACCGGTCGCAAAAAATTAGGTCCCTATATATATATCTTGGTACAGAAAGGCAAGCATAATAAACATGGCTACAAGGAGGAGCACGACACAGTGTCTTGCATTATCTTCATTCTTGTATCCATGTTTTGCATGCTTGTCTTTTAGTACCATGAATTCCTCCCAACTTGCGCAGCTTTCTGTCATTTAATATTCCTGTTAATGTTTGATATTTCTGTTTGTCAGACTTATGTGGGTACAGTTATCTTTCCTTTATAAAGAGCTTATACCTGAAGGGTTTCACAGGGTCACACCACTGACAAAAGGAAAAAAAGAAATAAAGATAGCAATAAAAGAAAAAGCACCAGTAATCCTTTGAAAGGATACAAAAAGAGATGCGCAGTTTCCAATATGCCCATGCACTTTCATGCTCACGCAGTGCCCCATTACTTTATCATTTCTAGAGGAAAGCATAGTGCTAAAAGCTTCACATGATTCAAGCGTTCAATGGAATGCTGTTTGGTTAGGTAAGAGTATCCAAAACGACAAGTTGGATCATTCAACTATGCAATGCAAGCAAATTGAACTTGGGGCTTAAAAATAAATGTCCCTGCTCCACATGGAACCTTACAGAGACAACCCAATCACGTCAAATGCATAATTTATTTAGAATTGTTCAGACAATCAACTTAGCAGCACCAGAAGCTTGCATTTTGTGCCACGAAATACTGCCTGTGGTTGGATACCATTCCATGCTTTTCCTTTCTGTGGCTTAGCATAACAATAAGGAACAAATACACAAATAACACAACAGAAAAGGCATGTGAATGAGGACATATCAAATGGACTTACATAGGCATTTTTTTTTTTCAGAGAATTGTGGCACAGCAATAGTCAAGGGACGACAGAACATGGACAGCCACATCAGCATGCACACTGTAGAACACTGTGTCACCAAAAAAATAATCGTTAAGCATCCCAGTAAAGGCTCATGTTTAACTCTTTCCATACCAAGCCCACTGGGCATTGTTAGCCCACTAAAGATGATTTGAAACACCGCTTTCGAGACCTTCGACACCGCTCACAGACACACTGTGCTACCGCACGTGAAGGAGGAGAACAATATTTTTGTTTTCTAAGCAATTCGCTTTTTCCTGCCAGGAGTTCATTTTTGAATGCACTCTGCAGTTTCGCAATTGTCACAGTAGAAAGGAAAAATGGCCACCTCCGGGAGCGGCATGCACGCTTCAAAAGTTTGCAGATCTCGCGATTGTACACATATGCTTCATGCACACAATGAATGTGTGCATGAAGTATATATGTAAAGTGTAAATATATAATTTACTTTATGTAATTGTATGTTTTAAGGTATAGATTTTGATAAACTGGTATTGCAATCATTTTTTGTAGGTGCTTCTATTTGTTTACAGAATTCAGGACTCCACTAGCCTTTGGCTACCAAGTCCTGACACAGCCCATTCTTTGTACAAGTTCACGATAAGGATGACAAATGAATGAATTAATTAATGAGTTGCCCATCTGTGCCTATGCCAATGACAAGTTTCCCCTCCTACGCAACATATAAGTTTTCTCGCCTTACTGCCATGAGTTATAACCTACCATGAAGACAGTTTCACACAAGAAACACTCAAACGACAATGAGTTCACTGGTTGAATGAGCTCACCTCTTCCTCCTGCTGCTTCTTGTAGGCAATGGCCTCTATCTTGACACGTTGTGAGACCTTGAAGATCTTTCGAGACACTTCTTCCATGTTGCTGTTCACCTCCATCACCTGCTTCTTGACATCTTCGTACATGCTGCTGCTCTCCAGCAACAAGGGATCCCTGTGGCCGTCCCTTCAACAGAGCACCAACAAACCACGACCACCACGAAACTGTAGCGAGGCTATGCACCCTGCCAGCAGCTGTCAGGCACTTTCAGGGTGAACTCTGAGGCAGCAACGGTAAAATGCAACTACGAAAACTTCTGACTATATTAAGGCAGCAGTTATTTCAGCGCTCATCCTGTCCCATGTTAAAGCTCAATTTGACTACAGACTTGGAGATAACCTTCGTCAAGTCACATGCGACATTTCTTAGGTCGGACCGGAGAAGCTTTCCAAGTCATTCCAGTGATGTCGTGGCATAGTGTAACACAGAATGCCACACGAATGAAAAGAAAGCCTAGTTCATTGATCAAATTGCCTATTTCGCGATCAAGCAGATGTGTTGCCACCTCAAGTACTCTAAAAAAGTTACAGCCACAGATGTAGAAAGATTTCAGAATCAAGAAAACTGCCCTTTGTGTTTGCACTACAGTCACAATCATTCTTTTATTGAAATGTCTGCCATAAGATACACAGAGGTGTAACTGTAACCCAGAGACTATGAACATTTGTTACAATGTGTGCTCTTTACTAAGGCAAAGCTTCCTTTGCTTACATTTTACACAGTGCACTGCGAAGTGGAAGAAAAAAGTTAAGTATACACCTCGTGCAAGCGATCTTGCACGCAACGACAACAAGTGACACGACGTAGATGACTGTCGTGTTCGCCAGACCCCTGCAAGTCAAACCCTATGTGAGTGACTACTTTGAGCGACGTTCCCTCGGTGTTTCTGGTGTGACAGCAGCAAATATGCGCTGAAACTGGTGTGACGCGTGCTTTATCAATTTAGGTTGATGCGTTTTACTGTAAAGAGTAGCATAAGAAATTTCAGAAGGTCTAGCAGTAGAGGTTCTTATCCTTCAAAGTATCAAAATTTTGTCATTTGCTCGTTCCGTGTGACAATCGGTAGTACTAGACTGATGTACAGACACTTCCAGTTTTACCTTATTGTCTAGCCACTCATAGCACTTTGGAGTGACAAATTCTAGATTTCCCGAACTGAGCGGTCAAGCAACAAAACAGAGTGATCTGCTTGCGCGATGGCCCGTTTCGTCATGCACAAAATTGCTCTCATGGGGTTTGGGCATGGTTACTGACTTATCAGTAACAACACGCTTGGCAGCGTGGCCAGTTTGGGGCGTTGCCAGATAGCTGACACAGGAGCTTCCAACAACTGGTTCAGACGAGTTACAAGTAGTGTCATGAGAAGCTAAATTTCGGCTCGATCGATGCAAAATTATCAGTAAATCTCCACTCTTGACTAAAACAGGCTTGCTACATACATTTACATGCGTGGGCTTCAATGCGAATTTCAAGGGGAATCGCAATTAGCTCAAAACAAATTAATTTTGGGGTTCTACATGCCAACATCAGCATATAATTATGAGCACACCGTAGTGGGGGACTCTGAAAATTTTGACCACCTGGGAATCTTTAATGTGCAACCAATGCATGGCACACGGTCATTTTTGCACTCCACCCGTATTGGTACTTTGTCACATTCATTACAGTTTGTTCTATGCTATTTCATTATAAACAGCCATGTATAGACAGCGCTACGGAGCTCAATATTTCCACAAAAATATCACACGCATACAAGAAGACAGCCACTGCCACAGTTCAATGGGCAGACCATACAGTGCAGTGCATCGTGTGGAATAGATTCTGCATCAAGTCCATCTGGTAAGTATGCTGTCTTACCTGTTTTGTCAGGGTACTTAGCAAATTATTTCCACATTTCTAAATTCTCCCAAATCATAAAAAAATTTTTGCAGATAAATAAATTGCAAATGAAGTAAGTGATATAAATGTGCAGTACAGAGGAGTGCATGTGTCCACCTGTGATGTGCACAGGCTTCTAATTACATGCAGCCCTTTGCGTTTCCAAACTTCACCATTCCTGTTTAGGCTCATCCATTCACAAGCAAGTGATGCACAAAAATGAGGTGAAAACTGGCAAGCCATGTAAAACAATGTGACAGAGGAAGGCATTAGCAGGGTATCGTTTTCTCTGCGCGAAAGAATGCCTCGCTTTGCCACATCTAATTATATGAAATGTACACTGAAAGAACCAAGCAAATGTTGCGATAGTAATTTGGGAACTGAGTATGTTTGACACACATCGGCAGCAAATCTGAACCCCATCTCCTCTCAACGGGCATATTTCGTTCACTCTTGTAGCTTGCTTGCTATGTCTAAACATGGACTGGACGGTGAGGGCCGCTGCGCGGCGGCGAGAAGTGTGCGTCTGCGCGGTGCTTCTACATGCCTGCCACACATTTCATATGCAATGCCAGCAGATGGCAGCGAAGGTTCACATGTGCAGGGCACCGACTACTTGGCTGCACCTGAGCCTTCTTGGGATTTGCTTCCTTTAGCAGCGGCACATGTAGATACCAGAAGAAACTTTATTTTTCATCCAAATGTGCAAAACACATCGAGAATAAGCATAATCAATGAAAAGACAAAACTATTTTGCGGAAACATTTCCAGCAATTGGGAACAAACACCAGGCAGAAGACTCAAAGATGACTTTTCCCCAAGCCACCCAGAGCTCTCGTCATATGTGAACTACTGGTGTGCATTTCATTTGCCTTACATTGTGTATGACACTACAGCTGAAGGTCTTGTATTGGTCTGTCTCCTTTGACCGAGCTTTCAAAAGAAAACGAGTCACATGCAAAACTTCTTTGTCCCGTTTTCCGGCTCTAAAGCAACAAATGATGCTTGCTGCCAATCATTCAGTGTTGACTGAAGACAATTAAGCGAGAAACTCACTCAATACATAAACTTATCAAGAACTTTTTTTTCTGGTTTGTTGCCAACACTCGTCAATAAAGAATTGATTGGCTTCTGTTCCGACGCTTTGCTATGCACTTGCGTGGCACTAGCAGACTACACTCCACCACTGTGTCAACATTGTTCATGCATATTTTGCGCAGCCTGCAGTTGCAAAAGAGTAGCCAATTCATTCTGAACAGATTTGGGTGTATGAAGGCTAGGTATGTTAATATATACTTGAAAGGTCACTTGTGGTGTTCAACCGCTACTGTTTGTGAAATTTTCCGGATGCCACTACAAAAGTATGCAACTTTTTTGCTTTTTCTTTTCCCTACATACAGTCCAGCTATACACAGTTTTTGGGCGTCGTGATTGGATAGTGTCCTGCCCAACTGCTAGCAGTCTGAATGAATGAAACTGTATTGCATCACATTAATCAACCATATGACAATGGAAGACATATCTCATGTGGTGAACAAATGGTAGCATAAAGGAGCCGATAACCTCCACTTAAGGTCGAATCTGGAAACAAATGTAAGCTTTTGTTAGGCATGAAAATGCAAGGGACAATGCACTACATGTAAATGGTGTGGTGCTATTGTGTGCAATGAGTTCCCATGTACCTTCATGCCAATACATGATGTTGTGACCACGAGATGCCTGTGCTTTAGTAGTGCTGTACAGTCACGAGCAAGTTAATTTTTTCTAGGACATAATTACTTGCACTGGTTGCGACCAAAAAAACATTTTCTTGGCATCAGTGCTCCTCAGCCTTTTGCTCATTACTATATGCACACCTTAGGGGCAGGTGTTTGCTGATGTCTTAGCACTGCTGTTGACCCTGATGCTATAACAGGCCTGCTCCCATCATCAGCAGAAATGAAGCTCCACAATCAGATTTTGCTTGCGCCTGAATGTTTTATTTATTGTATTATTTTTATCTAATTTTAATATTTATGGCAACAACTCTAAAGGCTTGAGTTTGAGTCTGCTATATCTTCAGGTAGTGGTGCAAATTTTATCCTCACTTACATTTTTGTTTCTGATTTCGCTTGAAGAAGTTGAAAGGTGCCTTAAAGGACAACTTAAATTTTTGATGGGACCTTTATTTTATGGTAAATCTAGCTCCTAACTCATTTAACCATAACTAAATGATTACTGGCAAGTGCCAGCATACACTAAATATTTTACTATAATATACTTATATTTACAGACCATTTCTGAATAAACAGGAAACAAACAGCAAGAAAGATACATACATAATGAAAGAAGTGGAAAGAAACAGAGCTGTTCTTTTTTAAGTTTCTTAAACATGGTTTTAATCTCCGGTGCTGATTTTGTCAACTTCCTGTCCCTTCTATATGAATTTTTTTTCACTGGTTTCCTGTTTATTCAGATGTACCAACTTGTACGGGAAGAAACTCTGTAGAACCTTTATGAATCAATTTCAGTTTCACAACACTGGTGCTGGATGCTTCATGAAGGCACAATACGTTGCCTCACTCCATTCCTGTGATCACTACAGCCATGGAGGAAGGAAAGTAGCTTCATGCCCTCCACCTTTACCACAGTCTTTACTCTCCACCCATTCTACTCTCCCTAAAACTCTCTGTGCATTACATGATGTTCCCTCCCAGACTTCTTTCCTACATGTCTGCAGCAGTCACGCGCAAGCACCGCCAGAAGAAATGCATGCAAGGCTGGACTTTTTTTGTATCGACCCTTTTTGCGGCGATCCCGTGGGTGCTGCCATGTTTCATCATGTGGTGACGCATCCATTGCTTGCCTCAGCTGTCTCTCTGTTTATAATGGATGTGTATGACGGCGGTGCGGCTCAGCTAACAGCTAACCACTGTTTCGGGAGATATCATAGACAGTGATTGGTTGGATAACATGAAGCTTTGGCCACAGCTTCAAATAACATGTAAAAGCACTTTGAGAGCCGATTAAGCTATGTCCAACTGACGCGACCAGCGTATATGATGCTTGTTCTAAAAGCTTGCATAAATATGTATTCCAAACTATCCAAACTTTCCGCTTATGAATTGAATCAGGATCAGTGGGTTTTGCGCTTCAATTCTTTATTTGGCAAATACTTTGCAGCAGCAGCTTGCCACATTTATGACTCAATAAAGTTCCTTGTTGCGGTCACTACCTGATTATTTTCTGCCTAAATGCTCGCGGGTGCGCACATTTACGACAGATTTTTTCCTACTGAGCACAAGGCTTGAAGTGCAACTGTTCTATACATCGTAATACCTTGTAGCAAAGATGTGTTATCGCTAGTAACTCACTTACTCTTGTAGACTGTCGTGAAACATTCAGCTTCGACTATTGCAGTACAGCGGCAAGTTGGGCTAGTTGGTGGAAGTTCATCTTGTAATAAAGGGGTTTAGTGCGCTGTATACACACGGACAACACAAGTATAAGTGGACAAGACACGCGCAGACTCACAACTGAATTTTACTGGGTGAAAGATGACATATATGCAGCAGTCGCATATACAATGATCACAATGACGTCATCGTGCTGATAGGCCATCCAAAACTGCGGCTGTCACAATCTTGCATCTAGAAATTGCACCTCACAATCAGCAAGCACAATGGAAGGATCGCTGACACATACACGTGCTTCTTCTTTATAACATAGGCCTTGAACAGATGCTATGTACAATAATCCCTATGACGGTATAAAATGCTTGTTTTTTCTAGAAGCGGAAGGCACACATTCTTTGTCTCTTTTTCACAAGCCCTGCAATGTTTTGCTACGTGGGAATCTTCGTCAGATGACTCACTCTTAAAACATTCTTTTAAACGGATATTAATAGAGCATTGAGTCTGACCGACATAAACACAGCTGCTGGAGAAAGGGAATTCGTAAACCACACAACACATACAGGGAACAAACTGTGACCTGTGGCTTACATGGCAAACAAAAGGGCTATGGCTAGGAATCTTTTTGATCTTTTACAGGACCTGTGTGTGCATTGTTAAAGGAGCAGAATACACTGCATTCACCCCATAACGTTGCGCCATGTTCTTTAAATTGTGCGACGCCTTATGTTGGTAAGGGATCACAGCATGTCTTTTACGCTCCCGGTTGTTGTCTAGAGATGAATTTTGGCTTTTAGTGCGAAGTGAAACACGGACACAGAAGGAGCAGACAGGACGAGCGCTAAAAGCCAAAATCATGTTACCGTACCAACTCGCCCAACTGTCTATCCTTCTTGAGATGAAGCTGTAACGCTACACTTAACTTTCCTGATCAATTTTTCGCAAGCCACTGTTACCATAGAACTCGGATAACCAGCTGTATTTAGCCTAACCAATTGATGTTCAACACTCTCTGCTACTGTGAGCCGCATGATTTCATCAGGGCAGCACCAATGCTGGACACAACAATGCCGTTATTTACTGCTTTAGAATGACCTGAAGAGAAACTTAACAGTGCTTCGATGGATCTGGGACGAAATAGCCAGCAGGGATGAGCTGCTTCAAAGCGCAGGTGAATATCCAAATACTGTTGCTTGTTCTAATGAGGGTGTTCAGCTGTGAAGTCCTAGCCCCCATTTCTCGAATAGTTTAAAAGGACGTCTTGTTGGGTCAGTTGGTCACAATTCATCTTGGGTACTAGGCACGAACACAGACACGACACAAGGAAGGAACTGTCTCTTCTTCTTCCTTGTGTCATGTTTGCGTTTGCGCCTAGTACTCAAGATTTCTTGAATACTTTCTCAGTATCAAGAATGCCGTCCTCCAGCCCTCCCCTGTGGACAAACAGCAGGTAGTCATCCGCACAGCAAAAAACGCGAACTGCTATTCTACCCAGGTCATCACTGATAGCCCTAGAGACTTTTGACAGAAAGATGTCGCTAATTACGGGTGACACTTTGGAACCAATACAGACCCCCAACTTCTGAATGAAAAGCTGTCCTCACCAGGAAACATAGGTGGATGACAAATACAAAGACAAACGTTCCAAAAAGGCTTCCAAAGAGATATGCTGCACAAAAAACTTCTGCTCGTCATTATATTCTGTAATGCACTCCTTTACAGCAATCTCATATCAAGACAACAACCAGGAGTGAAAAAGACATGCTGTGATTTCTTACCGACATAAGGTGTCGCACAATTTGAAGAATGTGACGCAACGTTATGGGGTGAATGTAATGTTTTCTACTCCTTTAAATATGGCCTGTTAGTGTGCACACGTCCTGAGAAAGATAGGAAAGATTCCTAGCCATAGCCCTTTTGTTTGCCGTGTAAACCACAGGTCACAGTTTGTTCCCTGCACGTGTGGTGTGGTTTATGAATTCTTTTTCTCTAGCGGCTATGTTTATGTTGTTCAGACTGGACGCTGTATTAATATCTGTTTAATAGAACATTTTAAGAATAAGTCATCTGAGGAACATTCCCACGTAGCAAAACATTGCAGGGCTTGTGAAAAAGAGACAAAGAATGTGTGCCTTCCACTTCTAGAAAAAACAAACATTTTATACCGTCACAGGGATCGTCGTACACGGGAGTTGTTCGAGGCCTATGTTATAAAGAAGAAAGCACATGTATGTGTTGGCGATCCTTCTATTTTGTTTGCTGATTGTGAGGTGCAATTTCTGGACGCAAGATTGTGACGGCAGCGACCTTGGATGGTCTATCAGCATGATGACGTCATTTTGATCATTGTATACATATATGTCATCTTTCAACCAATAAAATTCAGTTGTGAGTCTGCGCGCATCTTGTCCACTTCTCTAATTCTGCGGTCCATGTGTCTAAGTGCAGTAAACCCCATATTACAACATGTGCAACTATTCTTGTGCTGTCGGTGTAGTCCATCATTTATTGTGCATATATATATAGTGTGCGCCCATTCACTTATTCTTGACACGCTGGCGATAGAGTGGGTGTAAGTTTACATGCCTGTTGGGGTAGGTGTATGTAGATAACGTGCGCGAAACTTACCATGACACCAATCAGTACTACTCGTTTTGTCTTTGACCAGCGGTACTCACTCTTGCCGACGTTCCGGGGCTGAAGCCCTTTGAAAATTAGGGATACAATGCTGGCAGATGAGCAAATTTCTGTATCCTCAAGGAAAGCCGTAGATATCGAAGTGCTGGTAACATGGACAGTTCTAACACATGTCTGCGAACTTGGCCACATAGATTCCTTCCATTCCTCAACATGCCAGTCACTATTTTTGCAACAAACTACTGCACACGTCTTTACGCCACCACTCGATAATTTGCAGCATGATAGGAACACAGCGCACTAGCGAAAATTCAGTTGCATTTCCAACAGCTGATCGCACAGAAGCAAAGTAGCAACGGTAATGGTTTCGCATTTGTGCGCTGTCGCTGAGGCCACGTGCGGTGCACCGCCGAAAGAGCCATCTTGTTTTTTTAGAACAAAGTGCTCTGCGAAAAGGGTCCATAATCAATGTCATCGTATCAGCCTTATTGCTACACGATGTCAGAAAATTTTGCTTTGTGTTACGACACCAACTCCAGCATTTCGAGAGCAAATTTAGTATCAATTAAGATATCGTGTTTCCCAACCTTTATACTTCCTAAATGCAATATTTTTATGTGCAAGGAGACTGCGGTAGAGTTTCTACCCCTTGAAAATATCCTTCCATACTCCTCTAACACATCCACAAAGCAATCTGCAAGTTGGCCAGCCATATTAATCTTCATGCAAAGCGTTACGACTGTTTTGTGTGAAAAACAATTCTATTTGATGCTTGTGTCAACGGCGAGAGCAACAAGCTTGTGTCGGCCAGCTAACGTGGAGCTGGCTGCAACGGCAGAAATGTTGCGTCATGCCACTGTGCAGGAAAACTACAATTTGTCGGCAGCCAGCATCCAGAAGACAGCTGATAGCAGGGCACTGTGCCACTAATGTGTTTGTATGATTACCAGATAACTTCGGTTTTCTTCTCCCTCTTTCTATTTCTTTTTCATTTTACTTCTTATTTTCATGTTTGCAGTCACCTCCGGGTTCAAGTAATAAAGCACTAGACTGGTATATGAAAAGTTCAGCCATTTCCAACATACCAGGTTTTAATTTAGGATAGGACAAACTTGACATTGATGGACCTCTCGCCGGATTATTCCAAGTCCGTAGTAATGAGTGTCGACTGTGTCACATTTTCACCTAGCAACATACGTTGATCTACAGACATAACCAATTGTTTTTTGACTGCATGGCACCTGAGGAAAAAAGAAGTGAAAGCATAGCTAAAGGAAAAAAGTTCATTTCGGCATTAGCTTTTATCCCATCTGTAAAATTGGCTTTCAAATTTAACTAGGTTTACTTCTCACATTACTTCTAGCACAACCTTGGCAAGAAAAGTTGATATGGAAATTGTCCAAGAGACAATGAGAACTACAAATCATGCTCTTGTGTAGTACGCAGGAGAAAAACTGTTGACTGGCGTGAATTGCACGTAGGATGCCCAGTGGCATGTCAAAATTCCTTACAAGCCACTGTAGTCTTTGGGAAGAACACAGACAAGTAGTGCGAAAAGGACAGATACGCATCTGTCCTATCCTTCTGGATGCATGCAATAATTGCAGGAATCGGTACAAAACAAATAGCCATCAGATTACACAATCACTGCATGGCACAGTGTTGCCGTTCCAGTGTGCTCGTATGCAGCGATACTATAACTCCACATCACGTTCAAATGCGGCTAAGGGACTCACCGCTTGTGCTGCCGCCGCCGCATTATCTCGTTCTGGATCTTGCCGAGGCGGACCAGCTCCTGCTTGAGGAGGTTGAGCTTATCCCTGTGGCTATCCTTGGTCTCTACAAGCCGCAGGTAGTTGTCAATCTCCTCCTGAGTCACTGGCGGCAGCTTGTTTGAAGTCAATTTCTCCTCCTGCTTGACATTAGCAGGTGAGAAGCCTCTCTCATCCTTTGCAGAAGACATGGCTCCGTCCATGGCACTTTGGAGTGGCACGACACGAAGGTTGGAGCGCACCGCCTGCTGCTGCTGCTGCTGCTGCGCCGGCGGAGGGGGGTAGGAGTAGTCCGGTGGTGCCTGTGCAGGTGGAGGGTATCCTGCAAAGTACGGCGCTGCCTGGGGAGGCGGCGCGTTCATGGGAAAGTTCGGTGGGGGCACAGACAAGTTTGGTGGCGGAACCAAGGGCGGCCCTGAGGGCTGGCCGCTGTCATAGTATGGAGGCTGAGTAGGTTGTGAAGACCCCTGGTAGTACGGCGTCTGTGATGATGGGTGTTTGGGAGTTCTCTCTAGGCTGCTTCGCCGTGGCCGCAGCGGTGGGCTTTCGGGACTCCACCGGCGACCCGGTGTCCGGCCCTCCTGCCTCCTGTGTCGTGGTGTCCTCGGCGGCGGGCTTGGCGACCAGCGCTTTCCCATGGACCTGTCCGAAGATGGTGAGAGACTGTTGACTGGCGACGGGGAGTACCGGCGGGCAGAAGGTGTTGCAGCACCGCGGTAGTAGGGGCTCTCACGTCGTTCCCGGCGGTACGAAGGGGGTGACGGCCGCCGGTAGCTGTCGGCAGGGCTCCGCCCACGTCGCCGGTGGCTGGGGGAGTAGCTGTCCCGACGGCGCTTGACTGGGCTTGGGCTGCGACCCCCACGGCTGTAGGATCCCGTGTCGGAGGGCGTCCTTGGCCTTTTGCGTTCATAGCTTTCTTCCTTGGCTTCCTTCTCTCTGCTGAGCATCATCTTGAGCTCACGAAGCTCCTGCTTCATAGACTCTATGGAACTGTAGCCCAGCATCGACTGTTTTGACGACTGCTTTGTTGTCCTCGATGACAAGGGTGGTGGACTAAGCTCAGGGGATGGCGTCCTATGCCGCTGCAATGACTTCCATGACTCCTTTGGCGATCGGTCATCCAGAATGCGATCTGGGGCACGTCGGCCACCTCGCTGGGGAAGCGGTTGCTCCTGGTGTTGTTGCGACCTGCTGTCTGAAAATGCCTTTCCTGGTCGTGCCGGCTCGGCAGTCTTGCGGCGATCAAAAGGAAGTTTTAAGTCGATGGTCAGGTCTGACTCATCTGGTGAGGAAGGCCCTCCTCCAAACCGCTGCGGTGCTGGCATCCATGAATCCTGCGTTAGGTGTTTCTTCCTCTCGTCCATGAAAGGCTGCTTTTCCTGCGCAGGGCGTCTCTCTTCCATGAAAGACTGCTTCTCCTGTGCAGAGCGCCTCTCTTGCACAGACGGTGGGCGACCCGTGGTGAGAGCTTCATCACCGTAAAGAAATGCATCTTCATCATCAATGTTTTCATCAATGCCCAGACCCGGGATCAATGTGGATGACTGTCGTTGGCTTTTGCTGTCCTCCGAGTGAAACCTCGATTCACTCCGCAAAGTGGCATGGCTATCTGACAGCAGATCTGCGTACAAGTCCGTGCGCGAGTCGGGCCGATGTGAATCGGAATGTGAATCAGGACGGCGATCTAAACGTAGGCCACCGCCCTTACCATCCATGCGGTCATCCCAGGCATCGCGCCGTGAGTCGTATTCATCAACATCGGGGAAGATATCGTCAATGGGCTTCTTCCGTACGTCCAAGGACGATCCTTGCTTGCTTCCTACTGCCTTCCACGCTGATTCTGTGCTACCTTTATTAGATATTGGAAACAGTGGCTTTGGCAAGTCATCATACAGGTCCTTTGCGACCGGCTCCTCTTCATGGTCAGACTCCTCTGGTGACCGTGCCCCGGAATATCCCTGTATTGCCTTCAGTGCAGAACTGGAGCTGCGGGGTGAATCCAACTTGTCAAGACCCAGTTTCTGTTTCTCTTTCAAGGCTAGCTCCAGCAGCTGGGCCCTGGAATAGTGTCAGAGAAGAACAAGCAATAGTTAAACATAAAGACAAAGCAACATTTCGGCTTGACTATGGTCGAAAGTATAAGGTTTACACTTGTTGTCTTGCTCTGTATTCAATATCCATCCTTCTTTTAGGCCATTAATTTATGCGTAACCCTTTGTGGTCCCACGCAATTATCTCACAAGTTATAGTCATCATGCAATGTGCCAATTCAAACAAGAACTCTTTATTTCGGTGTTGTGACCTGAAAACCTGAATATGCTATGGCACTGGCGATATCAGCGAATAGTGTGTGCGTAAAAAATAAAATGTGTAACAAGTACAACAAAACAGAAATAGAGATGGAAGTCCCCTAGTTTGAAACACTACCTCCAGTCAGCAGTGAAATAAAAAAGGGACACAAATTCTGTGGTAGTAAACAAAAAGGTAAAAAAAAAATTCAAGAAACTGACATTTTGGCCTCCTAGTGGAAGCCTTATTCATGACCCTTGTTCCATAAGGGAGCCTTCTTGTTTGCTGTTTCCTTTTTTTTGCTACAACTCCACCCAATCAGACATTTCATCAAACTCTCAACTTCAGAAAGGTAATAAATACATCAAAATAATGAATAGAAAAGGAATACAATATAATGACAAAATAGTAAGAAATTGGACATTTAATTTTGACGTTTTACATGAAAAAAAAAAAAGAACACAGTATAAATATGAGCCATGCCATGGTAGGGACTCCGAAAATGACCTCCTGAAGATCTTAAACGTGCACCCAATGCACACAGGCATTTTTACATTTCACCCCCATCAAAATGTGACCGCTGCGACCGGGATTTGATTGCACAACCTTTTGCTTAGCCACTCAACACATTGCCTCCAAGCCACCACAGCAGGTGCAAGATAGCAATGACACTAATTAGATATGCTTAAATATTATGTACATACAGTCGAAGCTGTTTATAACGAACTTCATAGTTCCACAAGAAGTGGTCGTTATATATATATAAATAGTTCTTTATATGTGGGCTCGCCCTTAAACACGCTAAAAAAAAAAAAGATGTTACAATTTGGCAGCACTTCGGTCTGAAAACCAAATTTTCAGTGTACCTTTTCTTCCCGGTGCATTCCCATATCCAGCTGCAAACTTCCGTTAGAAACATCCATCTAAACAGCAAAATGTAGCGTAAGGTGGCTCTTTCAAAACGGCACCTCATTCCAATCACCTATCATTTTCCAAATTGCAAGCGCAGCCACCATTTTTTAAGGCGAAAGCCTTTCTAGGCTCACGGTGAAGTTTGTGTCAGCAGACCTGACCGCCAGAGTGTCCGCCGAAGCGCCATCACGTCATATGAAGACTGATTAAAGACAGATTAAAGAATGAAAAATGATTGATAGTGACAGTTAGTGAATGATAACGTTATAATAGTTATGAGAGATTGGTAGAGGTTAATCATGACTAGTAATCACTAATAATGACTACTAATGACTGGTAATGACTACTGATCCAAAATGACCAATATGTCTAACGCCGGCTTGTAATGACCACAATTGATTAGAAATGACTAGAAATGTCTAGTAATGAGCAGTAATGACTGAAATGACTACTAATGATGACGGCTTGTAAGGACCATTGATTTGAAATGGCTAAAAATGCTTGGTAATTATCAGTAATGACTAATAATAACTTATAATGACTACTGATGACTATGATATGACCAACATGTTTAACAACGGCTTGTAATGACCACAATTGATTACAAATGACCACATATGCTTAGTAGTGAGCAATAATGACTAATAGAAAGAAGAGAAAGAGAAAAGGCAAATGATAACGGGAGGAAGAGTAGGCTGTCGCTATTCACCTTTTAAGAGAGATCTTAAGAGACCCTGTAATTTTTTATTCAGGAGCTTGTGATATTTTACTACCAGCGGGACATGCCTCACAGCATCAGCAAGTTTGAGGCTGCTGTCGTCGCTGCTAGACCGCCGTGGCATCAAACGAAAATAACACGTTTGTCGCGCGAAGTAAATAAATACTGCACATTTTTTTCCCCTTTCATCGCACTCTCTCTGGGTCACGTTTTAGACAGGTAAGTGGGCGACCTCATGAGAGAGAAGCGTTGTAGTTGGCTGGAAGCGTAAACCTTGTAAACTACTGTGTCATGCTGCCATTTTACATGGTCTCAGCATTATGGCTGTGCGTCAACCACACAAGAGCCGTAAAATTGCGCTATGTTACTTCAGGAAAAAAAAAAAACGTTTGAAAGGTAGAATGTCACGACAAACTGTTATCAGCAATCAGCAAAGCATAAATGAAGCACCACAAAACCATAATATACTGATAGTGGTGTGCTAACCACCAACCCTTTGCAACATTTAGTTACGGCAGCATGTGGTGCAGCGCTCTTGCTGACTAAGGCCGCATAGGGCCACGTCAACAGAAATGCTTGAGCAGCCATTCCCATGGTAGAAAGACGTAGATGGTCACTCCAAATCGTTGAAACAGGCATAATGAAGATGGTGCCGCATGGACAAATGCGGGGAAAAAAAAAAAGAGTGATGCTGTTGTGGCATTCAATATCGCACCAACGCATGGCCCGCGTAATGCTTGTATATGCTGTACGCAACACGCCTCTGCCCTGGAGGTATGTCTTGAAAACGCGTGACAACACGTGACCTACTCCGCGGCTTTTGAAATCTGCACAAGGCAGTTGCTGGCTCATCTCAAAGGCCATATCATTGCAGTTGGATTGGAGCGGGATGATGCACGCTACCATGTGCCCAGTTAGGTCGTGGTTCTGTGCTGTGGCACTTTACGAATGCCCTTTTCAACTGCGACTGGGTTTGAAAGGTTTATTGTGGCAGTATGGCGATTTTAAATAATGTTTATTATATCTGGAAGCAGTTCCCATAGGGAGGGTTGGAAAATCGCAACTTCACTGAAATGTGGTCATTATAATTAATAGACCATTAAATGTGGGATCGTTTGGGATCGTCATAAGTGGGTTCGGCTGTATACAGTTTCAAGCAAACGTCGGGGGGGACTATGAATGCTGTTTCTAAGAAAAGCAAGTTCCTTATTGGAAAAGTTAACAGATGGGGTGCTTACACATTCGAGATCAAATCTCAAAATATTTTCAGCTTAATGATGCTTCACGCGCGGCAAGAGAGATCATTGAAGCTGAAAGTGTTCCGAGATTAGGTCCCGAGTGCATAAGCACCCCATCCGCTAACCTTTCAGATAAGAGACTATCTTCATATTTCAGATAAGGAGGTAATCATTTACACATGTGTGGTGGCTTTGTGCACATGTATAAAATTGTGCTCTGAAAAAATAAACGTTTGTTGGTAGTACACGCCTTGTGCGTTGACGTTATTTTTGTGGTTGCTCCCTCTGGGCTATATAGAACCTGAAGATCATTAACTAACAAGCCCAAATTTCTACTATTTTAAATTGAAAAGCATGGTGTCACATGCACACAAGTAAACATGAACACATCTCCCCTAATGACTGCGGAAACTCGCTGTCAGAACGCTGGAGTGACGAAGTGCGGCAGCAGCAGTGAGCAAATTGACTTTTGTGCTGCCTCTCATTTGAAGCTATCAGCACATTGGGTCCTCGTCACAGATCGCTTTCAAGAAAGGGTCCACAGGGTCCAGTATGGTGGCACCATACGCAGCAGTGACTGTAATAGAACACTCCCTCCCTGGTGCCTTGTGCGCAATGGAAGACAGCACGCTTCCTCTCTGCTTTACCCCATTGCAAACACGAGAGCTGTCATTGTTGGCTCACCCTCGCATGCTTTCACTCGCACATACAGCATACGGCACATGGCGACGATGTTATCGTCCTTGGACTTTACACGGAACATCATGGCGATGGCAGAAATGCGTCTGGAAATCCACATACAGTGAAACCTTGTTAAACCATAGTTGGCCGGAGTTCGGAAAAAGTATGTGCTAAACCGTAGTACTGCTTAAACGAACTAGCATGAGGTCGCCCACTTACCTGTCTAATGGCGTTTTTCACTGGTCGATTCGGAGCAGGATTTTTCGCTCCGCGGCAACGAATCCGAATTTCACTGGTCGATCTGGAGCGGGTTCGCGCGTTCCACTGGTCGTTTCGGATCAACTCGCTCCGCGCCGGATCGCTCTCACTTGCTCCGCCGCCGAGACGCGGATTCGGACGGAAATAGAACGCGTCACATGGCGTCACTTCCGTCTTCAAGCGAAATCGGTACCCGGTCGGTACGCACAACATTGTGTTGGGCATAGTTTGCGGAACCGGTTTGTGTCACGTGCACGCAGACTTCCTGTGTGATCTCCCGCGGAGCGTTCGTGCGCTCCACTGGCAGAC
This sequence comes from Dermacentor albipictus, assembly GCF_038994185.2. Lineage (NCBI taxonomy): Eukaryota > Metazoa > Arthropoda > Arachnida > Ixodida > Ixodidae > Dermacentor > Dermacentor albipictus. The sequence continues at coordinate 4,753,421 of NC_091830.1, forward strand.
TCGGATTGGTGAAAGCCGAGCGCTCGCTCGAGGATTCACGTGGCTGCTCCAGATCGACCAGTGAAAAACGCCATAAAACGTGACCCAGAGAGAGTGCAATGAAAGGGGAAAAAAATGTGCAGTATTTATTTACTTCGCGCGACAAACGTGTTATTTTCGTTTGATGCCACGGCGGTTTAGCAGCGACGACAGCAGCCTCAAACTTGCTGATGCTGTGAGGCAGTTTTTCAGCCAGCCCCCTCTTCTCGGCAAATACTCGCATGGCAGATTCCTCGTTGGCGTTGCATATTCTCCGTGCAGAGGCGCGGTAGCATTGCAGAAGTTGCGGGGCACCTTTTCATTGCGGGGTGCTGTTCTCGTTGTGACGACTGCATTCATGAGGCTGAGGTAACACGCAGCTTCTGCCACTGTCAGGCCTGAATCGCCCATGCTGTTGCTCTCCGTGTCGTCCTTATCACTGTCGCTAGGCGACACTCCGGCAACGACAGAGGCAACAATGGCAAAAAGTCTAACCTCGTAGCCAACATCTCGTCGCGGTTGCAGCAGTACTGCTGTGTAACTTTTTCGCATTCCAAATGCCAAGCATCGTAGTCATAAGTAGACCCATGCCACGTGCCAGCGCCAACTTTTCGTGTCACGTTCGATAGCATGAACAATGTCTAATTTTTCTTCTATGCTGAGCACCCGGCGTCGTTTTTATCAGTTTCGGCATGACGCGAGTTCTCGCTTGCACGATGCCACAACACTCTCTGGCACCGTGCCAATACGATGTTGATGTGGCTTCACATGCAAACACATAGGGCGCTTGGAGGTCGTTGTGCTGATCTCTGAGGCTTGTTGTTCTGCCGGGCCACTCGATGGAGAGCACCGCCGCGCTTGCGCGACGAAAAGTGGAAACACTACATGTCAACCGATACGTACGCAATAAGCTGGTACGGTTTATGCGCATACAAAATACATTATGTGGAATGGCCACTGAGTCGGGGATTGGACTTTACTACTTTTAAAACGGAACTACTGTTTAAGCGGGTAGGGTTTAACGAGGTTTTACTGTAATTGCTATTGCAATAAAAACAGATTACAAACATTGTACTGGCCCTGGTTAAGAGACGCCCGCCCACTGAACTCACTGCAGCACGCGCCTTCCTAACATTTAGTTCGTTCGCGGCACCTTCAGCCTACTTTTCATTGCTTTGCACCTCAGCTAGGGAGCGCTGCACCATTTGGCCCGCTCAACTGCATTCTAGTACACACTAAATACAGCCGCCCTGACCGTTCCAAGAGCAGCGGCGACAGCCAGGAATGGTCGTAAGTGCCAGGAAGTCCAGTATTATAAGCACGAAAATTACGAGAAACTGTGAGAGAGGCGCTGTCTGCGGAATTTGAACGCTGCACTTTTTTTCAGGGAACGAGTCTGCTCACTGTTTGCGGCCAATACCGGAGGACATATGCCAAAACCTATCTGGAGAAGAGTAGCGCAATTTGGGTCAATTTCTTGTGTTTGGTGCAGCATGGCGCAGGAATGTGCACAAGAGTTCCGCCCCTTCAAAGAGAAAGATATACAGTCGCTGACTGATTTTCTGGACTCCAAAAATTCGGACATGCTTGATTATTCGCTCTGCTTCGCGGCACTGCCATTCTCCCCATAGACCATAATGTATAACAACTGCCGAAAGTTCAGACATGTTGCAACCTCTCACCTGATTTTTCGGACACTCCTTGAGCCTCGATCGAGAGCACCATGCACCAACTCTGACCGTTGCATGGTTCGACTTACTGAACGCCATTTTTGTTTTGAACGGAGCCTCCTTGCTGCCCCACGAAGTGGCGCTACTGCAAATCGCCGCTCATCACCATCGTTTCTGCCTGGTTCGATAGAGTGGCTCTACAGCAGTTCCGGTTTCAGCTTAGTAAGCCATGTCAAGACAATCCAGCAGCTGATTTGTTTCTTCATGCACGACGCTGCGAGTAGGCCATGTTTTTCGTTTGTGCGACTAGTGTCTGCATGGTGATGTTTGCTTTGTGTGTTGTGTCGAGGTTCCGGTGATTCAATGCGGCATACGGAAACATCGCGTCAAGTGTCTAATAGCGCCGACAGTGCCAGCGCAGACTGCACTGGGGAATGCCGGCAAGTGGCTGCCGGGAGGCCCAAGATTTGTTGCCTTCCGATGTGCTCCCTACTGATGCGGAAAATGTTCTGCCGAGACCTGTGCAGTAGTTGCATTCAGGGTGTCTACCAAGTTGACATTTCCGAATTCCCTGAGTTTTCCAGGTTTTCCCTGAGTGCCATTGCAAATTTCCCTGAGTGATGCAGAACTGTTTTATATCAACACGGGCTGAAACCATATCGCCTGATGCTGTCACTCTCTAGTCAGCACATGAAAAAAAAAGCAACTTAATCCAATTTGAATACTAAGGAGCAGTGTTGATGTTATTCAATAAGAGAATAGAAGGCAGGGGTTAGTAAAATGCACAGCAAATAAAGTGTCTTCGAAAACAATTGCAAATAGGGTCGGACATTATCAAATACGAATAAAAAGGAGATGCATACAAAGGCAAATATTTTCTAATATGAGCTATTTCTATCAACTGATAGCAACCTCAGTGGGATGAGTCCTGAACTCTGTCACAATTGATATTCTCTCTCAACAGCTCGTAAGTCAACCTCAACAGTCCTGACATACTCTCAGCCCGCGCACGACGCCCGAGTGTTGTGTTGCACTGCTTCAAAGAGTGTATTTTGGTTTGGATGAGGGACACCTGCATCTCGGCATCAGCCAAAACTTTATTTTTTGAGCTCAAGCTCTTTCAAAACGGCGGCAACAAGCTTCCTTTCTCGTTTATTCCTCAATGCATAGGTCACTTCTGTTCTTGTCCGCCTTCCGCCACTCGTTCGCCCCAAGGACCATTTGAAGCATCTTGATCAGTTGCACAGTCCACGACCGATTTTTAGAGCTCCCTAGGGGCCGCAAAAACGTCCGAAAAATCGGCCGGTTGGAAAAAAATAAATGCGTGTCATTTACTGCCCTTAGGGGCTCAAACCGCCACAGGCACGTTCGAAAACGCTCTGAAGGCCTGTCGGTACACGTATTAGGCATACCTGTGCTCGTACTGTGACAGGAAATGCCGGGTGCCCGCGTGCATAATTAAGATATACATACTATATTCCGTGGCAATAGCCCCTTCCCACGCTTGTTATGCTTCACTGCAATACTTTTCCGTAAGCTTTACCGAGTAACATTCCTGTACAGAGGCGAAGCTGACTTTCACGAACCGGCATTATGCAACGCACCGTGTTTTCCAGGTTTCTAAGCCAATCGCGAGGACCACAAAGGTGGAGTCCGTGCCATTGCTGACAGCAGCGAATTCTTTCAATAAAAAGTTCGGCACCCACTGGCAAGAAGCTTCATAGCGAACGTCGAAGCAGCTAGGCCTAGCGTTGCCGCAGTGGTGGCAACGGGTGCCAGCGGATCTGCGTGCGAGAGTGCCGGTTCAAGGCGGCGAAGTAATCAAGACGGCAGCGGTGGTGCCTTTGATTAATGCCGTTTCGGACCTGCGGTCGCGGCAAAACGTCCGGAAAATCGGACGGCAAAGAGTTCTTGCGTCGGAAATTTCACACGTTCTGATACGTTGACACTATGGGGTACGAGGTGGCGCCGCGAAGCCGTCCAAATTATCGGGAATCCGGAAAGTCGCTCGTTGACTGTACACTGGCAACTCCTCCTGCCAACAACAGGGCGTCAAAGACGATTCATTACGATTCCTGTCTGCTACTCGAGCCAGCATTACCGCGACTTTCGACCCTTTCAATAAAATTGCCGCTAATTTTCCCTGATAGAGGCCCAAATTCCCTGAGTTTTCCCTGACTTTTTCCAGACTACGCGAAATCCCTGAGAATTCCCGGTTTTCCCGGTTTTCCCGGTTGGTAGACACCCTGTGCATTGCGATTCTGGACGCCGTCTCATTTAACAGTTTCACAGGTGCTGACACTGCTGTACTGACATACGCAGAACTCGATGACGTCGAGATCATTCGGCAGGTTTCTGCTGCACTGCCAGACGATGACTCTGAGTCGGAGGATGACGCACCATGTGCTACGCTGCCGTCGCATGCAGAGTGTGTACAAGCAGTGGCTGTACTTTCAGCCGCCTATAGTGACCGCACGACCCTCTCCGAGATTCAGGCTTATCTGATTGCGTGTAAACTGCCGAGCCGGAATAAGTGCGTGGAAATAAAGGATTTCATTTTTTTTTCTTAATCTGCTTTTTCAGACACCTGTTTATTCGGACATTTACGCATCCCCGTGAGGTCCGAATAAACGGTTGGCGACTGTATGTGTACACAAACGTGCGCAGCGCACCTCAATGACCACAATCTTTATAAACATAAGGAGGTTGCTTACGCGACTTATGCGCATTGTACTGATCTGTTATGCTTGTATTGCGTCTGATATGTCTCCTAATCACTCCTGCTCAAGGATAACAACAACAACATCATCAGCTGAGCAATTTTTATTAATATATGTCAATGGAAACGTGTAGAATCGCGACTTCTCAGACAATGAGCTGGATGAGACTGTAGAAGTAACTACCGTGGTTATCCAAATCTAAGCCAACAGTGTTTTTTTTTTTCTTCAAATAATTGTATACCAAACTAGGCTTAGATACGAAGATTTTAAAAACTTAGGGCCATGCTCCATGTGAAGGACGTTAACAGTTCAAAGGTCCCTACAACAGAGAAATTTTGGAAAATAAGACCAATAATCAGTGCAATACAAATCCGGTGTGTCAAACATGTCCCGTTTCCAGTTCAAAGCATCGACAAGCAAATGATTCCGTTTACAGGAAGGGTTATCACCAAGCAATTCGCGAGGGGAAAGCTCAACCTGGAAAGGACCAAATTCTTCCTCCGCTGCAATACTGACAGCTTGGCCCACAACCTGGAACTTTACCAGGGAAAAGGCACTTGCGTGTTGTGTTGCAGTTTGTACAGCCTGTTCCACATGGGCACAACATGCGGGTTTACATGCATAACTATCCTTCCTTTGTGCCCCTGTTCCAGGAAATGAAAGAGGTTAGAATCTTAGCTAGCGGGACCATCCGATCAAACTGTCTCGTCGAATTCCCCTTGAAAAGTGACAAGGAACTAAAGCAGACAGGGCAGACAAAAGCAAATGGAAGGTCAGCGAAGGAGATATTGTCATTGTTAGATAGCAGGACAACATGGAACAACAGTCCCACGAACATGGTGTCTACAACTGTTGACATAGGGAGGTTGTCAAAGGTGAAAAAGTGGAGTGAGTCACAGAAGCAGCACGTCGAAATTGACTGCCCGGAAGTAATTTATGAACAGAACAGCTTCAAGGGAGTGTGGACAAATTCAATTTTTTTAATGTCTTTGTATCCCTTGAAAGTCAATGCGAAGAACTGGTCAGTCCATGGGATCTCACATTTTGTGACATTTGTGATTTGCAATGACTGGATAGAGTACATTAGTGATGCGAAAGAAAGCATCTCAAGGAAGGCATCTCTACGAAAAATATAAAAGATGTCATCGCCTTATAAACGGAAGTAGCCCACAGTCCCATCGCAATCAACAAAAGTGAACGGCCCAAAAGGGGACGGCCGGGCGGCACTGCATGGCCAAAATAATTATCAGAAACATAACCCTACACCAATGCCCAAAATGCTCCACAAGGTGTGATGCCATTAACCACTGGCCAAGGCATGTGGCTATGAACTTTGCTCAACACTGCAAGAACCACAGATGCACTTCGAGATTCCAATTTTGCTGCCGCAAGTGTGAAGTCTTTGTTTGCTTGTTTGCTGTAAACAAGTGCGTTTACAAATTTCACAACAAAATGTGAAATCCTGTGTTCTAGTGCTCAAATGTCTCCAAAAAATGTTTATCTGCACAAGCGAAGGTCGACCTGGTGAAAGCCTACCACCAGATTCCTGTGGAACCCTCAAACATTCGCAAGACTCCCATTATAACACCCTTCGGCCTATTCAAATATCTGCGCATGCCTTTCGGTCTTTGTAATGTGGCCCAGACCTTTCGGTGTTTCGTTGACCAGGTATTATGTGGCTTGACATGCTGCTTTGCCTATCTTGACGACAACCTCACATCTACAGCACCACTGCTGAAGCTCACAACCTCCATCTACGTCAAGTGCTCACAAGATCAGTAAGTGTGGTCTTGTTCTTAACGGTCTAAACGGCGAGTTCGGTGTTAGTGAGTTGGATTTCGTCGGCTATCGCGTCAACGCAAACGGCATTCGTCCACTCCTAATTCATGGATGGCGACACAGCCATCCATGAATCACGGTTCAGGACAACATTTCCATGAATTTCCTCAGCCATCCACCACGAGGCAACTGCGTGAATTGCTTAGCCTCGCCAACTATTACCACTTCTTCATTTCTCGCTGCACTAATATACTGCAGCCTCTCCACGACCTTCTCTCGGGCCTCAAGACATCGAATACCCCCAGGGCCTGGAACGACACGGCTGACAGTGCGTTTAGAGGCATCAAAGAAGCCATTGCTAGCGCGACGCTCCTCGTCCACCCCAAATGTGATGTCCAACATCTGTCGTGGTCGACGCATCGGACACTGCTGTCGGCACAGTTTTGCAGCAGTTTGTCGCTGGCGCTTGGCAGCCCATCACCTTCTTTTCCAAGAAGCTTGCGCCCCCGAATGCTGCTACAGCACGTTCGGCTGAGAGCTGCTTGCCATCTATTTGACTGTGAAGCTCTTTCGTCATTTTTTCTAGAGATGCTCCTTCTATGTCCTTACCGACCATAAACCACTGACATCTACCCTAGCGTCCAGCAGCATCTCCTACGCACCCTGTGAGATCAGACAGCTTGCCTACATTTCTGAATACACCAGCAACATTCGTCATGTCAGCAAAAAATCCAACGCCATTGCCAACGCACTTTCTTGCGCCGGGAGGATGGTGTCGAACGGCAACGTGGGGTCACTACCATACAAAAGATAAAAGGGTGAATATTCTGTGGTGTCATGTCGGGACGAGTTATTACGAATGTCCAATAGGCCAGCGTGGCATCCCAGTCGCAGTAATCGTTGGAGACGTACATCGACAGCATCTCTGTGAGTGTTCGGTTGACACGTTCGGTAAGACCCTTCGTTTGACGTGGTATACGTGGTGGATAGCTTGTGCTCAGTAGCATAGGAGCAGAGGAGGTTGTCGACAACTCGAGACACGAACGAGCGGCCGAGGTCTGTAACTGTCGAAGTGCAACATGGCGGAGAATGACGTCATGGAGAAAATCGGTGACGTCAGTTGCGCAACTAGTCGGAAACTCCTTTGTTATCGCATAGCGTGTGCCGTAATTAGTAGCGACGGCTATACACTTATTCCCTTTAGTCGTCGTCGGAAAAGGGCCAAGCAGGTCAAGGCCTACGCGAGAGAAAGGTTCAGAGGGAACTTCAACTGAGTGGAGTCCTCAGACAGATGGCAGGGGAAGTTTTTTCTGGCTCTGACACAATTCGCAAGTTGCAACATAACGACGCACAGAGCGGTAGTGACCTGGCCAGAAGAACCAGCGCCGTAAGCAGTCGTATGTATGCAAAACTCCCAAGGTGTACCGCCGTCGGTGCATCGTGAAGTTGTTCGAGAGCGACAGATCGTAGATGATGAGGAAGGACAAGGAGCAACTCAGGGCCGTCAGGGTTGATATTGCGGTGGTAGATGATGCCGTCGTGCAGCCCAAACATGCAGCACGTGCCGTCGGCGCTGCCAGATTACACTCCAGCGATGATGGACCGTAAGAATTCGTCGCGTTGTTGTTCAGCGCGCATGTCGCTCATGTCAGTAAAAGCCATCACGCAAGTCACCGGATCATGCAGAGCAGGATCAGGAGGATCCATGGGGTGACAAGAGAGGCAGTCAGCGTCCTTGTGAAGGCGTCCAGACTTCTAATTGACAATAAATGAAAATTCCTGGAGCCGCAAAGCCCAGCGACCAAGCTGTCCTGTTGGCTCCTGGAGGGAAGACAGCCAGCAGAGTGCGTGGTGGTCTGTAACAACCGAAAACATGCAGCCGTACAAATATGGTCAGAACTTGGCGACAGCCCAAACAAAAGCCAAGCACTCCTGCTCGGTGATGAGTAATTTCTCTTGGCAGGTGACAGCATATGGCTGGTGTAAGCTATTACGCACACGGTACCATACTGTTGTTGGGCAAGAACAGCGCCAATGCCATGGCTGCTTGCGTCAGTGTGATCTTCGGTCTGTGCACATAGATCAAAGTGGGCAAGTATGAGAGGGGTGGTCAGAAACCTGATGAGAGCAGCAAACGCATGAGCCTGCTCCAGCACCCATGAGAATAATGTTCTTCTTTAATGATCTGTCAAAGGCCGAACAACGTCAGCAATGTTTTTGACGAAATGGTGAAAGGACGAACACAGGCCGACAAAGCAGCGCACGTCGGAAGCAAAAAGTGGCACAGGGAAACTGCGCACGGCGCAAAGTTTTTCCGGATCAGGCGGTAGATCAGATGCGTCAACGAGGTGTCCCAACACGGTAATCTGACGGTGCTCGAATTGACATTTCGTGGAGTTCAGTTGGAGGCCAGCTTTTTGGAAGACCGCAAGAATGGCAGCGAGTCAGGTAAGGTGGCTGTCGAACTTGGGGAAAAAACAATAACGTCGTCAAGATAACAAAGACAAGAGGTCCATTTGTAGGCTCGCAAAAGAGAGTCCAACATCTGTTCAAATGTCGCAGGAGCATTGCATAGGCCAAAGGGCATGACTTTGAACTGATATAAACCGTGCGGCGTGATGAAGGCCATCTTCTCGCGGTTCATTTCATCAACTGAAATCTGCCAGCAGCCGGATCAAAGATCAATGGACGAGAAGTATTCAGCTCCGTGCAAGCAGCCCAAGGTGTCATCGACGCATGGTAGCGGGTAGACGTCTTTTTGCATGATCTTGCATGACTTTGAACTGATGTAAATCATCCGGCGTGATGAAGGTCATCTTCTCGTGGTCCATTTCATCAACTGAAATCTGCCAGCAGCCGGATCGAAGATTGATGGAAGAGAAGTATTTAGCTCCGTACAAGCAATTCACAGCATCATCAATGCGTGGTAGCGGGTAGACGTCTTTTCGCTTGATCTTGTTTAAGCGGCGATAATCGACGCAAAACACCAGGTACCATCTTTCTTTTTTCACAAGGATGACTGGCGAAGTCCAAGGGTTGGCTGATGGCCCGATGACCCCTTTGCGGGACATTTTGTTCACTTCTGATTGGATGACTCAACGTTTAGCGTGCGATACACTATAGGGACACCGATGAATAGGATTCGTGTCTCGAGTGTTTATTCGGTAGTCAAAAACAGATGTTTCGCCTAAAGTTCAGTTGCCGAAATCAAAGATGTCACTGAACGATTCGAGCAGAAGACACATGTCCGTGCCCTCTGCAGAGGTGAGGTCAGGTGCAATCATTTTCGCGAAGTCATCTGTTAAGGAACCAGAGCTGTGAGCTGCAATTAGTGCTGATAAACCCCTCTCAGCATTCATACTTCCAACATTAAATTCGGAACTACTAGAAATGCTGGCCAAGAACATGGCAGTCAGAAGCACTCGAGGGCACAGGCTGAAGTTCAGAAGCAGTAGAATGATGTCGTTATTAGTAACTGTGACCAGCGCATGCGGAACAACAATGTACCAATTCAAAAGCATGTCGACGATCGGGCGAAGCATATATTCACTGTCGGGAAATTGTGGCTTGGCGGTGCTGCGAATGGGGGTCCAAAGACGTGGAATCTACTTTGCTAGTGGAGGAGTAAGTGAACGTGGGGCTGGGCTCGATATTCAGGACGTTTGACAAACACATTTATATTTACATATTTACAAGAAAATTCAAAGTAATACAGAAGAAGTTCATTATGAAGTAGTAGCAGCCATTCACTCCAGCCGTCCGTTGCTCCTTTTATGCCCTGCGTGGTCGTTGTTCAGTCACTTCCCCCAATCAGGCATCAGGAGACCGATGACATCAGGTCCCACCAATCCGGAGGTCAGTTGCCCTTTCCCGTCGAAGGGAGCTTTGTCAGAAATGCACGCACATCACTGAGCACAAACAGAGGAAGCTTACTCCGATCGTACACTGACTCCGTCCCCGGCGTAGACATGCCAATTAGGGCGGCTGACAAATGATGGCCGTATCCTTGCTAATTGCCCAAACCTCTCCTGACCGAGGCACTCCTGTGTTGGCCATAAATAATCCTTTTTGAGAACCATTTTGAAGAGGCCGTCAGCCCTTCCCCATAATCACATTAGCCATGACCGGAGGTTGTCGCGGGGTGAACGGCCGATCACAACAGCGGTCAAAGTGACATAACTGCCTCGGGTGACAGACGCACATCGTGAAGAGAGCACAAGTGCGGTGGGGCGGTGCTCGGAGCATTGGCGTGTTGAGGCAGTTCTTATTAAAGAATGCCGGTTGCGCAGTCGATGAGAGCAGAATGATTGGATAAAAAATCCAAACCAAGGATAACGTCGTGAGGGCAGTTGTCGATCACAGCAAAGAGAACAGAAGTGGGGCAGCCGGCTATACTTAGATGTGCAGTGCACATTCCCAAAACAATCAGCACGCCACCGTCGCCCACATGAAGCACTCGGGCAGCTGCTAGGGCGAAGACCTTCGTTAAACATCTACATACGCTAGCACTCATCACAGATATGTGGGCTCCAGTGTCGACGAGTGCTTGGACAGGTATGCAGTCTATTTTAACGTCAATTACACTTCTCTTTGTGGGCACAGACAGAGCTTCACATTGGTGGCAAGAACGAAGCCTGCAACGTTCCTGCTTTCACTTTGCCCCAAGAGTTGATTGTTGCCCACAATGAAACGAGACGCTATCATGAAAAGTGACAGCAGAGGGGTACCAACGGTCCGGTCATTTGCCTTTTGCCTCAACGTGTCTCTAAAACTCAATACAGTAGAACCCCGCTGTTACGTTCCTCACTGCTGCGTTTTCCCGGCTGCTACGTCGTTTTCATCCGGACCCGGCATAGCTTCCATAGGATCCAATGTATAAGGAACCCCGCTGTTACGTAATAACTGTGAAAACATTCCTGCATGATGCGTCGCAACCCGAACCCGCCTGGGCTAAAGTAGGCAACGCGCTCCAGCCGCCATTTTGGCTTTTGACGAGCTTTGACCGGGCTTGCCTATGGAACTGGCTGCAAAAAGCCGCATGCCAATTTGAGAGGCCGCCACTAGGTGGCCATTCGTGAAAAATGCTCTCACTATCATCACTGTGATTACAGTCACCGCATGGTTTATTGGACGCGGTTGGACGGGTCGACTCACGGAGGAAGGAAACTCGGGAGAGGCCCTGACGTCACTCTTTGTGAAGCTATAGCTAAAGGGAAGCCGGAAGTTGGCGTTGCTCCGCCTACTCTTCTCTCTTGTCTACATTTCTCGTGAAACCATGCCGCGTTGCGCGCCACCGTGCTGCTCGGACGCGCGCGCTCCGCAGCAATACTAAACAATTGTTAGCACGTTAGCATGATTATGCCAAAGAGGGCAACATTTCCCGCGGATATTCCTTTGCTATGTCGAAAACTTCATTATATTAAGGTTTAACTGTATATCAAACTATTTTGCAATTTCCTTCTATAAATGGGTAGGTGATCACTAAAGTATGCTGTGATGAATACATCTGATGAGGTCATCTTATTCTGCTGAATTCATGTGGGATGTTGTATGATGTGATATGCCTTCACCTCTAGTTTATGCAGCACCGAATACGCAGTGCTGGTACATCAAGGTAATTCCAAACTATTATTTTTCATTTGAGCCGTTGTGCCTAGTAAAAGCTTTCAAAACTCTACAAGTTGGCTCTTTGATAATCCAATGTAGCCCATCTTTGCCGGTAAAGTATTTAAACCTAAGCAGACGCCATAAAAATCCATGACGTCATGGCAAGTCTTTTTTCATCTTTGCATCTTCACTGATTTGTCAAACTTCCTCTTGTGATAAGAGTGGTTTTATTAGAGAGTTTTAGTTTAGGGGACGCAAGCGGCTTGCGTACGCAAGAACTAGGGGCGACGGTACTGCGCATGCGCAGACCGCTACGTCTACTTGCGTCCTTAGGGCGGCTGAAAACATCGCTGCCCCTAAGCGGTCACGTTACCCACGCGACTCTCGTGGTTTACGAGAACTTACGAGTAGCTAGCAGGTAGATAACCTAATAAATCTTTCACCAAGTGTCGACAGACGTCGTTTGTATATATATTAGAGAGGTATAGCGTGTCTGGTATTCGGGTAAACGCAGGCGGATGCGGGGCGTTGGGGCTGGAGAGTAAACGGGAGCGGCCTGCATGGTGCATCCACCTGGTGGCCCAAAGCTCAAACGGACAAAAACAGCTAATATTGCTGTAACTAAGTCTATTCTACTTCACTGCTGGTGTAAATTTTTGGCACTGGTGTAATCATGTTGCTGTCAAAAATTTACACCCGCAGCAAAGTAGAATAGACTTGGTTACAGTAATATTAGCTGTTTCTGTCTGAGCACTGCGCCACACTAGGTGGCTGCACCATGCAGGCCGTTTTTTTTTACGGCTCCGCCCCAACCGCATCCACCTGTGTTTACCTGAATACCGGACACGCTAAACTTCTCTATTAACTGCTTTTAATAAGAATAGTTTTATGCGCTTTACTTTATATGCATTATTTCATATTTTAAAAAATGATAACGCAGCAGATGTCAGACGTTGATGGCGCTACTAGCGCATCTGACTTCAGTGCGGCTTGCGTTTGGGACCACTAACATATAACGTGTTTCTGCTTGCAAACGCAAACGTAAACGCACCCAAGCGCTACGGGCCCCAACGCTTTGCGTCCCCTAAACTAAAACTTTCTCTGTTATAGTCGAAGGCCAACTTACTAATACAGATCAACTTATTTTTCTCTTTATTGTCCCTTTAAGAGCAAGGTGTTCACACTAACCTGAAGCCTCCATCCCCCGAATCCTTGGGTTTGAGTGACGGGGTCTTGGGCCTGGACACAGGGTAGTTATATCCATGAAGTCATAGCAAGTCTTTTGTTTTTGCATATTAACTGATACTATAAAAGCCTGTCTCGTGATAAGAGTAGCATTTCTGCTATTTGTAGAAGGCTATCCCTAATACAAATACTAATTTTTCTCTTTAATGTCCCTTTAAGAGCAAGGCATTCACACCAACCTGAAGCTTGCATCCCCTGACGAATCCTTCTGTTTGAATGATGGGGTCTTGGGCCTGAACACAGAGTAGTGAAAGTGAAAGCCATGAAGTTATATCAAGTCTTTGTTTATGCATATTTCCTGACTCATCAAGCCTTCTCTCATGATTAGAGTGGCTTACTTGCTATCTTTAGAAAGTTACATTACTAATACAGATCAACTTATTTTTCTCTTTTACGTCCCTTTAAGAGCAAGGCATTCACACCAACCTGAAGCCTGCATCCCCAGATAAATCCTTCTGTTTGAACGATGGGGTCTTGGGCCTGGACACAGGGTAGTCCCTTGAAGAGGAGTACGGACTGTTTCCACCATCTCCTCTGATGGGACTCAAGCTACGGCGCGTGCTGGCCAACGCTGGCGGTGAATCCGCATAGCCAGACCGTGTCCTCACAGGCGTCTTTGACCTTAGTCGCTGATCTTTTTCCTGCACTATCGTCTTTGTAACAGCTGCGGCAATCTGCATAAAAGGTAAAGAACAATGCAGCACAACACAGCCGTGAGTCAACTACACAAGCACTATCAACAGTTGCGCAACAGCTCAAGGAACTCGTCAAAACATGCGAGTCACAAAGAGTCAGACTCCCTTGTATCTTCCGTTATACCATTTCAACACATTCGGAGCATAGGCACAGCAGCTCTGCCGGCACACCACCACAGTAGCCCTTAATTGTCTCACTGCACTTGAGTTCAAGGCCACACTGTGGATAAGCTGACAACGAGCAAGGCATAGAGAATTCTTGCAAATTTTAGGGGCAATTTGAAGACTGTTGTCTCTTAAACCCGACTCTTACTGTAAGATCTTCATTTTCTCCCTGCCCTGTCTTTTGATCTAGTCATGGAAAACAGCATGAGGAGCAATGACCGGATATTATTGGACAAATTGAAATGCATATATATGAAAAAAGACAGGAAGCAATGAAGATAGCAAAGTAAAAAAAAAATGACTAAAAACAACAAAGGCTGTAGCATTATCAGACACCAAGAACTACGGCCAGACAACAACTAATGCAAACTACATGATACTGGCATACTGGAAGCACTTCCACACCAAAACAAGAACTAAAATCAAGAACTAAAAGCAAAAAGAAAAAGATGACAGGCAATGCATGTAAACAACTAAAAACCAAAAAGACAACAAATGTAAATGTAAACGTGACAATGGCAAAAGCGTAGCCCATAAAAATGAACATAAAACAGGAAAAGAGATTTGAAAACGTTAGTAAGACAAAACTTGCTTTTTTCAAAGCATCGATGCACAGTCAAATTGATAAGGCATTCTAAGGACTGCTAAGACATTCAATTTCTTTTTTGGTAAGGGTGTTCTGGTCACAATGGTGACACAGGCAAGAGCTGTGCCATCACATAGTGTCATAACAGAGTTATCGCCTCGTAAAATAATTTCATGTGCTTTGAACGCTAAATATGCAGGAGGGTCCTGAAATGGCTTTACCCCTGTACACTTTTTTAAAATCCAGTGTGCACATACAGGCCTTGCAATGGGTGGACATTGTGCTTCCGCTCCTGATTCGCCTAGCTCAGTGTTGCACCTTTTCGATGGCTTTTGAACTTGAGGTCCAAGCAGGTTTGTCATGACAGAAACAACATAGTTACCATAATTGCCCTTCACCCAGCTAAGGACTACTGCTACCAGCATGCATTGCAGCAGTGGTGGCTTAGTAAAACTCATCACAAATTAGTCTATTGAGGACCCACCATGGTTGTTCAATGGCTATGTCATTTTGCTGCCAAGCACAAGGCCACAGGTTCGATTCCTGGCAAAACCACACCGTGTGTTTTACACTGGTCTGTGCTGAAAGCACTGAGTGCCATAAGCTTCCCTGTTCACATTCAAAAGGTTCAAAGTAGTGCTTGTATTCTTTCAGAACAAGTCTTGCCATAAATTGAAGCAAACGAAAAATTGTTAAATTTTTGGCATCAGTACAAGAATCATAAACGAGCTCTAAAGAAATTGGGTATTAGGCAAAATTGTAGAAGCTGACAGGTATGTGGAACACTCAAAGAGGTGCCCATTACTTGCACAAGAAACTGAAATGTACAAGTGACTAATCAACACAATTTCACAAGTGAGCTTTTGAATTACTTTAGGGCACATACTGCAATTTACAGATTCAAGCCAGTGAGTTCTCAGTGCACATCTACATGAAAATCATTTCTTTAACAATGACTTTCCTAAACTCAGCGAAGCTTTAAAGGCGGTTATGGACACCTTGTCTGCTACAGTCTGCACGAACTCTCTCTCCTTTTACGCTTTAAACATTAGGAGTGTCAAAGTGGACAAAACGTGTATATGTGTGAAATGGGGGAAGTCGGTCACGTGGTAAAGCTTAGCAGTGCACAGGAATATCCGTGCGTGCATGTGTGTGTGTATACAGTGCAATTGAATGTGGTCTGCCTTGGACCACTGTCAGTTATACTTCTCTTCTTAAAAAGTTAGGATGTGTGTTGAGTGAACTCGTGAACAATGCTTTGAAGTGTTGTGAACATGGTTTAATCATGGATCTGGGGCCTTAGAGGGGTGCAATGTAATGCTACACGGTGTCTACCAAGTTGGCACTTCCAAATTCCCTGATTTTTCCAGGTTTTCCCTGGGTGCTTTTGCAAAATTTTCTGAATGAGACTGAACTTTTCTGTATGTCAAGAAAGGCTGACACCATGTTGCCCAATGCTGTCACTCTCTAGTAAGCATGTTGAAATAAAAAATGACTTAATCCAGTTTTTATAGCAAGGTGTAATGTTTATTTTATTCTAAAAGAAAACAGAAGCAAGGTGTTAGTAAAATGCACACCAAATAAAATATATTTGAAAAAAATGGTAAAATTCATTCCAAATCGAGTCAAACATTTTCAAATACCAGTGAAAAGGAGATAATACAGAATCAAATATTATCGAATATGAGCTATTTCTAACAACTGATAGCAAGCTCATCGGTATGAGGCCTGAACTTTGTCACAACTAAGATTCTCTCTCAGCAGCTGGGAAGTCAACGTCAACTGTTCTGACATACTCTCACAGCCAGTACACATCTCAGTGTTGGGTCACACTGCTTCAAAGTTTATTTGTTTATTTTGGTTAACATGAGGGACACCTGCATGTTGGCGTCAGCCAACACTTTGTTTTTGAAGCGGCGGGACGCTTCCTTTCCCATTCATTCCTCAATGCAAGCATCCTTTCTGTTCTCGTCCTCCTTCCACCATGCGTTCACCCCACGGACCATTTGAAGCACCCTCTTGGTCAGTTGTACAGTCAACGTCAGATTTTTCAAACTCTTTAAGGGCCGTGAAAACGTCCGAAAAATCAGGCAGACCAAAATAGCTCTGGAGGCCTGCCAGTAAACTCATTAGGTAAATCGGTGCTCATAGTGTGACAGGAGACGGGGATGCATGCATGTATAATTAAGGAATACATACTGTGTACCTATGACAATTGCCCCTTCCCACGCTTGTCAAGCTTCACCGCAATAGTTTGCATTTGTTTCACCACCTAACATTGCTGTACAGAGGCAAAGCTGAATTTCGAAAACCAGCATTATGCAGCACATAATGTTTTCCGAGCTTCGAAGCCGATCTGGAGGATTACAACGGCGGAGTCGGTGCCATTGCTGACAGCGGCAAATTCTTTCAATGAAAAACAAGGCACCACACAGCAAGAAGCTTAATAGCAAACGCAGAAGCAGCTAGGCCTGGCATTGCCACGGTGGTGGTTATGGCTGCCAGCAGATCTGCTTGCTACAGCGTCAGTTCGAGGCGGCGAGATAATCAACATGGCGGTGGTGGTGGCTTCGATTAATGCCGTTTCAAACTTGCAGTAAGGCAAAAAGTTCGAAGTATCGGTTGGCAAAGTGTTCTTGCATCCCAAATTTCAGACATTTTTTTACACTGACTTTATGGCGTACGTGGTGGTGCTGCGAAGCCAAGCGAATTATCAAGCATGTCAGAAAAAATGGGCGTCAGGAAAATCGGTCGTTGACTGTACTCTAGAAACTCCTCGAGCCAACCACACGGCGTCAAATACGATTTGTTGCAATTCCTCTGTTACTGGAGCCAGCATTAGCACAACTTTCGTTCACTTTTAATAAAATTACAGCTAATTTTCCCTGAGTTTTCCCCGAGTATTTCCAGACTATTCAAGTTCCCTGAGAATTCTCGGTTTTCCCTGTTGGTAGACACCCTGTGCTAACATGCTTCTTTTACATTTAATGCTAAATCTCCACTGAATTTTTGTTCTTTCTTTCTTTCTTCCTTTCAATGCCTCATCCACTTCCACCACTGTAGGGAGGCAAACCAGATGGCCATCTGTTGAACCTCCCAGACTTTCCTTGTTCTCTCTTTCGAAACCAGCGCCAGTTTTTACACGAGTGCTGTCAAACATTCAGTGAAAATGCACTGGTCTGCTTACTTTCTTATATATTGCTTATGTACTGCAGGACAATAAATAACTGAAACACCAATGCATTTCATTGTACAGTTTGGGAACGCATATCTCTTAACTGGTGCCATTCTAAGAATTATTGTAAAAGGATATCCGTTGAAAACTCACAGGGTACAATTTGTAAATTGTAATTTGTGCCTATAGTAACTATTTTAGAAGTTGATTATTCAATTATTATGCATTTTGACTTCTTGTGCAAGTAATTTTAGACTCCTTAAGCAATCCAGATTAAACATTAGGATTGTGCTATCTGCCATACACAATTTAAAAAATTCTATAAGCTAATTTTGAAGCACTTTTTACATGAACCCAAATACATGCTGGAACTTTTCTGTGGAATATACACGTTTACCATCATTAATGCCAAAGAATTCCGATTTGCCCAATTCCTTATTTCCTTACGAAATCCATGCCACTTTCTTTACAGAATGTATTTATTAATAGTACTTTAATACAATAATAGTAATTTTGTCCTTGATGAAATGAGAAACATTGTCATCCACCCAACTGCAGCATGAAGTTACAAAGAAAACCCATATGGGTTTCTGAGAAAGAAAGTTTCGCAGTTGAAGGAAAATCACCCTAGTCTGAGACTAAAAGCTGACATCAACACCTTTCCAAGGCTCTACCATCCGAGCTAACCAGGTCACACATGATCCCTCAATCCTGGTTAGCTCAGAAGGTAGAGCGCGACTGCCCCACAAAGGATGTTGGTGTCAGGTTCAAGTTGCAGACCAGAACAAATTTTTCTTCATCCGCAAAGCTCTCCTCCTGAAAAACTGTATAGGTTTCCTTTGTAGCTTTGTACTACAGTCGGGTGGATGACAATTTTTCCCTTTCATGAAGCTTCCTTCACCTTGTGGGCTTACACAGAACTGGAGTGACTCTACACAACTGATTTGCCAACTTTAGCCCTTCTGTTTGATGCTGAAGCAATCCTGTGGGTTAAATTGGGGGGCTTAAGATCCAGAAGCTGCACAGCGGGTTACAGGAGGTGCCACTGTGGAATGCTCGGTATTAATTTTGATTGCCAAAACTTCTTTAATGTGCAACCAAAGCATGCTACAACAGCTTTCCTTGCATTTTACCACCGTTCATAATGCGGCCGCCGCAGTCGGGAATCGAACCCATGACATCATGCATAGCAGTGGAATGCCACAGCTACCATCATGAGCCTGTTCCTAAAAATTTGATTATAGGGTTTAACCATCCAAAGCAATGCATGGGCTATGAGAGACGAGGTGAAGGGCTCTGAATTAATATGTGCCAACTGGGTTTTTCTGAGTTCATTTTATGTGCCAGCAAATCCCAGTGCATGAGCATTTTTTTCTATGCACCCCCCCCCCTCTCTCTAAACGACTGGGAATTAAACCCATGTCCTAGTGCTTCACTAGTGGGCTTTAGGGCCAGGAAGTGTGCTCAACAGGAGCACACAGCTCGTGGGGACTGTATGCTACTGCCTAGGCATAGGAATATCTCCTTAAAATTAAAGGGCAACACCTTTTCTTCAAAACTGAGAACACACTACAGCGAGTGTGGTGCCATAAAATGAATATATTCCATAAGAAATTTTTGAAAAGAACCTAATAGTAATGGAGCCATAAAGAATGCAATGTTCCAACTGCAAAGATGACCGTGAGAGAGGCAGAGGCCACTCACAACTCTCCACAGCTACTCTTCAAGATCTTCAAAAGCGTTACTAACGCTGCATCGTCGTGAGGGGCCACAGTGGTTGCCCTCTCCTACGTGTGTTAGTTTGCAATTATTTCTCCACAAAAACTGCAAACTAACAAAGTATGCAGATCCAATGCACATGTTGGATCTGTCATTCCTTCGTAACATGTTTTCATTAATCTGGGATGACGGAGCGCTCTGCTTACTGCGCCTTTCTTTTTATTGTTTACGCGGTTCACTTACGGTAACTCTTCAAGGTAAGCGTCTGACAAAGGTGCCATACAGTTGCAAAGGAGCAGTGACAGGACGGCACATGCTGGCAATAGCAAACAACCACCGCTTCCCCATATGTTAGAATATTGGAGAGGTGCTTGCACCAATTACCCTATGGATTGGATAAATGGTGGGCAATCCTGCAGTCTATCATATCGCAGACCATGGCATAATAGAAGGGGCCTCAAATACCACACAAGGCAGCAAGCCAGAGAGCAAGCCATTATTAAGGCACTTGTGGTATCTATCCCTCTCCATTCTTGCTTTTTTGCACTACACACTACCCTCACCCAAATGTCACGCTTGCTATGTTAAGGTGGGATCATTGCTTCATGTAATATTTGGCTTGAGTATTCATAACAGCCATGTCTGCAAACTGCACAGGTTTTCTTGACATTGCCAGTGATAAAGCGTTGCATTGCCTCTTTAAGTACTCTATCTCACAAGCATAGCTGTTAAAAGCCGAATCAGTGATATTGTACATGGTCTGTTTAACCAAAGCATACATTGCTTCGAAGAGGTAATAGCAACACAATACAGCAGACAAACCACTGAACAAAGTAACAACACACAGCTTACTTAAATGTAATGATACAACAGCTAAATTTCACAAGTTTATGCCTGAGACGGTTGACGACGAAAAAAAACTAAACATTTCTAGCAATTGATGGCTCACAGCAGATGGCCACAACGGTGAAAGCAATGGCTTCACAGTTCTTGGCCAGTGGTAGTATGGAGTAATAACCAATTATTTTAAGAATCACTTCTCGATACTTAACACAAACCACCTAAAAGATGGCCCGCAGAACTTGAACTCCTAAGAGAGTCCTTCATGAATACTTTCAGAATTTCAAGCAACCTGGTGAAGAAACAGTTGCAAATTTTGCTAGAAGTATTTCGAGTGGTTGCTTCCAAGCACTCCTACAAAGCTTTCAGGGGCATTAGGTAAAGCAACTAAGCTTCATCACAACAAAGCCAGAATAATGCCACTAAAGCCCTTTGCCAGTGTAGCGCGGCTTCATCGTTGCTTTATAAAACCATCAGAGCACTTTGATATGACCAGTGCAATACGTCGCAAATAACATACTTAATGGCAAGTCATTATGAGAGCAATTAAACAAGAAACACCTTAGCATTCGGAAAGAGGACATTCGGCACTTTCCTCGAAATTTGTTGCATATTCCTGTCTGGACCATGTCTGGGCTTCCAGTCAGGGAGACTAATGCGTTGCCTCATTGTAGACACAAAGTTCGCCAGTGCAAGCCACGTCAGAAAAACAATCCCTTTATGGATATAGAATTATATTTGTCTGAGGTAGGCCTGCTAGCTAAATATTTCAATTTCTGGAAGGTAAAACACACCCTGATAGATTGAAACATCACGTGAGACACGAGCTGCTTTATTTTTGCCATTCTGACGGTGCAGCTTTTGCAGGTGGCCAAGAAAAACGGCCCTTTTCATTGAGGCTATTGTACAACAGATTTATGGCAGCACAGTTTTGGGCAGGTTCTATGGATATTTTATAGTTTCAGATACGAAACAACTGCAATGATAAGTAAATGGCGCTGCTGAGGATAAAAATTAGTTGCTTGGCATCTTCGGACAGTAAACTAGTACTTCGTCTTCGTAAGCAATCGGCAGTATAACAATTGCTAGGAGGTTTTCATTACAAAATGTTCTAAATAAACAAGACCTATGCTTTCAGGAAACATTTACAGGTTTAATTATTGTACAGCGGCATTTAAATCAATTTTTTTTTATGGTTAATCATGCACAACCCGCTTGGAGTGCCTGTGTCCAAATGTTGACTGTGCCATGCAGCAACGAAGCGGACGGTATCGCAAAGTACTTCCCCCGCACACGCAGCACATAGAAGAGGTGCGCCTAAACCAGTGAAACTAACGCTCTTCATTGCAGACTACATGCAAAAAGCGATTGCTTCGACAACAGACACCAGTGATCCGTGCTTGTGTCGAGCGCTGTGGACTACACAACACGACTGTTGCGAACGATGCACAAAATTAAATTACGTGACATTTCCAAAGAGTGAGCAATCAATCAAACGCAACTGTAGCTCTTGGTGACGGAAAAGCGTGACAACAAAGTAATGGCAGCGGAGGCCAAAAATGAGGGGACTACTCACTTCCTGCAGTTCCTTCTTGGTGGGGACCTTTCGTGCCCTGGACTCTCTCTGCGTTTGCGGCGTCTTGGAGCGAGAGCGGGAGCGGGACCGCGACCTGGAGTAAGATCTCGAGCGAGACCGCGACCGAGAACGCGATCGAGACCGGGAGCGCGACCTCGAGTAATAGCGATCCCGGCTGTACCTGTCTCGATCCCTGTCTCGATCATCGTCGTAGCGTTTGTTGTACCCATAGCTGCCTCTACCTCGACCCCGACCACGTCCCTCGTACGGTCCCCCTCCCCTAAAGCCCCGGCCCCGACCGCGGTACGGGGCCCGTGGAAAGAATCCGCTGCCTCGCCGGCCGCCACGGAACGGGCGCCCAGACATGGTCTATCAGGGCCCTCTGTTCTTTTCCTTTCAGACAGTTCCGTGACAGGGTCCGCAAGGACCGCGTCCAGTCCAGCGTGAGCTCGGATCCGGGTTACATAGGGAATTACTGTATCAAGCGCAGTGCACACTTAACTCCTTCTTTTCGAAGCGCAACAAACCGAGAGAAAACCACGCACCACGCACATCAACAATGGCGTCGATATCAACGATTCAGTGTTTTCGGCATGTGAGGAGTGGTTGCTTTAGGTAGCATGAACCTCGCTCGAGAATCAACGCTTTGCGGTACAACGAACAGCCTGTAGGCTCCATGTAGACGAACTGCTTTAAAGTACCCGGAAAATATGCATTAGCCAAGCAATTCACAAAGCAGGAGCAAAACATTAGTTTAGTTTTTGTCGCAACGGTGATATCTAGCGCGCCAGATTCAGCGGGCTACGCGGCAGAAAGTTGAAACCACGGCAACAATGCATTTTGGTTTCGCTTTCGTCGAAGTGCGGTCGCTGCGGTGTCGTGTGGTCTTGCATCCGTTGTCCGTATACATCACGGCTCGTACATGTTGGCTGAGGTTGACGTCTTTGTGGGGAACAACACGTTGATTGACCCAGAAGTATTTCAACTATGGCTCCAAGGCTACTCAGGTGATATTGCACTTGCGTTGATCAACATTTCTGCTACTCGTAGCCTGCCATTTGTAGCATTGTCGGGCATCTTTGAATGGATGTTCGTGTACTATCCGCAATAATTGTGCGCGGAAGATACGTTCGCCGAGAAATTGTACGTCAGTACCATTACAAGTTTGCACGTCGACAAAAAAGTGCCTCTCTCTCTCTAGTTAAAGGAGCAAAAAGGAAAACACCTTTTACGTGCGTATGACCGAATGCCCTGTGGTTTCAGCGCAAGATGCGGCTGTCACACTGCACCATAATGAACGCATGAAGGAATCTGATATACCTCTGGACTTGCTAAAGAGCGATGTCTTAGATCACTACCGGACCCTCCAAATGCTTGAAAGACTCCTACACAGTCCTGTTCACCTCGCCGAGCAATGGACGTTCCAGCTAGCGCCGCAGACTCAGCGAATGCTCATTGCCAGGTAATGTTTGCCAGAAGCGCGCGATGCATCAGAACTTCTTCGAACGGGGATTCTGCTGGAGCATAGAGTGGGCTTGTCGCTTCTTAACGAAGAGATAAAGAATCGTGCAAATGCTTTTAGATTATGAGAACAGGATTCACATTCAACTATATAGTTAAGCATTCAGCGACACATACACACACATCATAAGAAGCCAAC
Organism: Dermacentor albipictus; assembly: GCF_038994185.2. Lineage (NCBI taxonomy): Eukaryota > Metazoa > Arthropoda > Arachnida > Ixodida > Ixodidae > Dermacentor > Dermacentor albipictus. The sequence goes on from NC_091830.1 coordinate 4,776,876, forward strand.
AAACAAGGACACCAAGGACAACACACGGGAAATTACTTGTGCTTAATAACTGAAATAAAGAAATGGTAAATTAATGGAAATGAAAGTGGATGAAGAAACAACATGCCGCAGGTGGGGAACGATCCCACGTCTTTTGCATTACGCGTGCGATGATATATATATATATATATATATATATATATATATATATATATATATTATAGTCGTAAGTAAACTATTATCTAGGCTAAGCCAGTATATGTTTGTTTCTTGTTTCCCCTATTTATAATGTGTCTTATAGTTAGTTTCCATATCTTCTTGAATACATTGGTGAAGTTCCCAGAGTACTGTAGCATATTTCCACATGTATTCGATTGAAATTTGTCTCAGCGCATTTCTTTGTGCATCCAACTTGCATAATGTCGGAGTGTCATTGATGTAGAGTTACATTTCAGGTACTATGACTTCGACCAAAATGTTGTGAGAGAGTTCCTAGGAAAGAAACTGTCTTCACGAAACCGTAAGGACCTGGATGAAGTCAGTGAGAAGACTGGCGTTGACATCAAAAGCTGCAGGCGTCAGGTCTGTGATGTTGTATTGGCCTGCTTGGTGTGAATGGATGCAGCAGCGCATAGCTAGTTTTGATAGCACAACATGAGGATAAAGAGAATTTATTGACAGAAAATGTGCTGTCCTACGTCGTCTTTGTTGTGTTGTCATACTACCCAAGCCAGCTGTGAATCCACCCAAGCTTGCTCATCTTTCTGTCCTTTTGGATTATACTCCACCTACTTTGTACTGCACCATTTTTGATAGCTGCAGTGACATTGTAACTTGTAGTGCTAGAAAAGAAAATATTTTTCGTTTTTTCACACAAGAGTACCGTGTTTTCCTATGTATAAGACGATATTTTTTTCCCTAAAATTTTAAATGGTACATCTTATGTATGCATAAAACCAAGTGTGGTGGCGCGACGAATGTACAAGTATTTCTTTAGGAGTGCAAGAAACTGTGCACGGCAGCATTTTGAAAGAAAAAAATGAATCTTGTTTTAACATTGTAGCGACCTGGTGACAGATGCCAGCTCCAAGGGCTTGCCGTGTAGGCAGTGCGGCTACCATAGCAACCGTGCTAAAGTAGGTGTGTCTTATACACAAGCGCATCTTATATACCAGTATTTTCTTAGAATGTTGCAAAAAGTAGCGGTTACATCTTATACAAAGGTGCAACTTATACAATGGAAAATACAGTATTCAATTTGCTCAAACCAAACAAAAAGGCTAGCTTTTTTAAAGACGTACATGAAGCAGTCTCTTTCGCATTCTCATACAAACACTGACAAAATGTAAACAACAGCTTTAAACAGCGCAACACAGGATGCAGCAAAAGAACCACGAGACAAGCTATTAACAAACGCTATACTGCCGACAAATCTCAATCATTGAAAAAAAGAAAAAAGCAAAGCCCTATATTGGAATATACATGCACCTTGCTATTGGATAGTCTCAGGCATTCATCCCCCACCCATTATGCCTGTGTAGCTTCTAAATTTCATATATTCGCAGCTTGTGCTTGGGATGAATGGGGACCATATGCATGGACTCGCAGTGTGGAATCTTGTTCAAGCTAATGATCGGTGTACACTGTTACATATCATTATCTGCCAACAGTCATATTACATTTTGTTACAATAGGAAAAAGAACCAAGTAGTGGAAAGGGTTTTATGTGCATTGCCACATTCATGTTGTAGCTTTTGAAAGGAATTGTGGTGGGCAAGAACTAGGACCTCTAGTCATGACCACTATTCTTTCATGTTACAATTTGGTGCATCAGCTAGCTGCAACCTGTCGCAGCTGTTGCTGCTTTTCATCAGAGAACTCCAGTGCTATTGAAGCCTGTGACTAAAGGAGTACTGGCACATATATATGCACATATATATATTTTTTTAAGTTTTAGAAACTCTATACTACACGTACCTGCATGTATTAGAATATGTAGTATAGGGTTTCTAAAACCTAAAAAAAAAATACATTTAATTATCCACAAGAAAAGTAGAAAAATACCTATAAAAGAGGGGTCAGACAAGGAGACGCAATCTCTGCAATGCTATTCACTGCATGCCTGGAAGAAGTATTCAAGCTATTAAACTGAGAAGGCTTGGGAGTAAGGATCAACGGTGAACATCTCAGCAACCTTCGGTTTGCAGATGACATTGTCCTGTTCAGCAACACTGGGGACGAGTTACAACAAATGCTTGAGCACCTTAACAGAGAGAATATAAAAGTGGGGCTGAAAATTAATATGCAGAAGACAAAGATAATGATCAATAGGCGGGCAAGGGAACAAGAGTTCAGGATCGCCAGTCAGCCTCTACAGTCTGTCAAAGAGTATGTTTACCAAGGTCAATTGCTCACAGGGGACCCTGATCATGAGAAGGAAATTTACAAAAGAATGAAAATTGGTTGGAGTGCATACAGCAGACATTGTCAGATCCTGACTGGAAGCTTACTATTATCATTAAAAAGAAATGTGTACAATTAGTGCATTCTACTGGTGTTAACATATGGGGCGGAACCTTGGAGACTGACAGATGCTTGAGAATAAGTTAAGGATCATGCAAAGAGCGATGGAATGAAGAATTTTAGGCGTAACGTTAAGAGACTGGATGAGAGTGGTGTGAATCAGAGAGCAAACGGGCATAGCCAACTATCTAATTGACATTAAGAGAAAAAAAATGGAGCTGGGCAGGTCATGTAATGCATAGGTTAAATAACCGGTGGACCATTAGGGTTACAGAATGGTGTCAAGAGAAGGAAAGCGCAGTCGAGGACGGTGGAATACAAGGTGGGGCAATGAAATTAAGCAATTTGCAGGTGCTAGTTGGAATTGTTGGCGCAGGGCAGGGGTAATTAGAGATTGCAGGAAGAGGCCTTTGTCCTGCAGTGGACATAAAATAGGTTGATGATGATGGTCATACTACATGCTTCTTGCTCATAAAATGATCACACTTAGCAAATATGAACGTTGCGAAACACTTATAAGACATTCTGAATTTATAATGAAGTTGTTTTGAAATGCCGTAGCTGGCATCATCGAAATTATTTTGAAATCGTGACACAGATAAAAATTTCCTGACGTGATGTAGCATAAGGTTAGGTATAATATGTTGTTCATAAAGAATTACCAAAGTGCTGAACACACTTTTTATTGTTCTCTGTACTTATTGTTCCAGTTTGACAACATCAAACGAGTTTATAAATCAGTTGAAGAGCTACCAGGGCCTTTGACCAAGAACATACAGATCCATTTTCTGCTTCCCGAAGAACTGGCAAGGTGATTGCTTACATATTGAAACCCTTCCTTGGGACATGCAACATACAAGTCCCTTGCGTGTTCTTGTTGAGCGCCTTAGTGACGCGCCGAGCTTCTACATGGAACGCCCAAGTGAGAAGAGAGCCTGATTTCTATACATGTGTAGTCATCTAACAAAGACATGTTGACATGTCACCATTTCTAACTAAAAGAAAATTCTGGCAGAGCCTATCTCACGATAAATGGCGCCGATAATACAATTAGCATTGAAGCAATGTAGTGGCATGCTGTATAGCCACCGCCAAAACGTGCCATGTATGAGGTGTGTGTGTGCAGCCGTGCTCCTAGTTCCGGACACCTTGCGCCACCTAGCAGCACCACCACAAAGTCTGCGCGTGGTGCAAGTCTGAATACACCCAGTGTCTCATGTAAATTGTGCTAGAATTACAAAATATACAAGTGCCACATAGCTGGACAGAAGGGAGGTAATGTTGTTTGTTGTTAATTGCAGCAAGTCAGACTATTTTTTATATTTTGCCTAATTACATAATTAGTTATCAATTAATTAACTTCTCAGGTATTGTAATCAGATCAGAATTGTCAATAAAGATGTTGTAAGCCATCATTAAAAATTCCTGATCCTCAATATGTGCTACATAAATGTTTTTTCCCAGCATTAAAGAAAGCCCGCAAAACATGGGAAAGTACCGTGCGAGTAGTCGCGCAGCATTTCTTTGCAGGCTTGGAAAATGTTTTTATGTAGCATGTAAAAATCAATAATCAAATTAGTAGAACAACAGTCAAATCGCTGATTACTGACAATGCTAAATGTTTAACAAACATACATGACACAAGAAAAAAAACTGTGCAAGACTGATTATTTTTTGTTATTGGTAAAGGTGCAATATATAGAGTCGAGCCTTGATATGGCGAAGTTGATCACATCAATATTAACGTGTAATGAATATATGCTTATAACAAATATTGGATATAACAAAGGTATTTTCGTTCTGGATGTAACTTCATTATGTAACCAGGTCCAACTATATTATCTATTAAATAACTATTTCAACAGCATCAAAATATTTGTCTTCATCTTGTTTCAAGCATCGAGTTATGCAGACAAACAATGACAACAAAAAATAAGTATCTAAGCATGGACATAAACAAGGGCTGGTGTAACGTAAAACTATTCCAATCTGTTTTTGTTCCAAATCAGCCATTAGCCTCCTCTGATAGGACAAAATTGCCCAGGCTTTGCCCATATGGGCATAGCACCCTCCCATGAGGGCTGTACCCAAACTATTCTGACCTATAGCGGAGAGCTATAGTGGCAGATTTGGTACATATAAAAACAGATTGGAATAGCTTTATGTTATGCCGGCCCAGACTAGCATAAACTTATTTTCTTCTGCAGCATGCTGTTGTACATGTGTACCTCAGTGCATGCAGTTTCCAAGTTTATGTATGTGTGCCAGACATTTCGCATATAGCAAATATTTATTTTATTGATAACATCTGGCTGTTTACTTGGCACCTCTTTTAACAGAAAGTATGCAGCTATTGTGTACGTAACTCACAACCGATTTGAAACTGGCAAAAAGAAGCTTGGTTACCTACGTCTAGAGGACTTCATCTTCTGTGCTGATCATATGATCCACTCATGGAGCTGCAGAAACCCAAGTAATCATGTTTCTTTTGTTATTGTTGTTGTTGTCATTGTTCTCAACTTCTGCGATGATCACATGATCCACTTGTAGAGCTGGAAAAACCCAACCAATCACGTCTTTTTCTTTTTTTTCACTTTTGAGCTGCTAATGAAATTCATTTGTTTGATTGAACATACACCATATTTCATACGTCTAACCCACAGCAAAGATGCAAAAGTGCAAAGTGAGGGTGCAACTTCACGGCAATGCGTATTGGATTGCCATGATGCCACATCTAAAGCTGATCACAAGACGATCACAAGGAAGAAGACAGGACAGGCGCCAACTAACAACTGAGGTTTATTCGAGGAAAACACTTAAATATCAGTCCATGCCAGCGCAGGCGCATCAGGGTATCAGCAGCAGAAAAGAAGAAAAACCCAAAATCAGAAAAAACCAATGGCATGGCTCAGCTAAACATATTACCTAGGAAACGTGCCTCCCTATTGTAAAGCATGACCGATGTGTCACTGATGCATGCTTGTCCCTTCTTTCTTATATAATATGCGTCTAGAAGTTCTTGTGGTATTTCGTTATTGCACTTGCGCAGGATCTTAACCTGGTTGAGCAGAGGCCTGCATTTATGATCTAAGCAATGCATGGGTAAATGACGTTGCTCCCGGTTTATAATTGACCCTTCGTGTTCTCGGATTCGCACGTTCAAACAACGGCCCGCCTGGCCTATGTAGGTTTTGCCGCATGTCAGGGGATTCTGATAAATAACGCCAACTTGGCAATCTACATGGGGGTTCTTGTGTTTCACGCCGCAGCCACCTTGCCTCTTTCTGGCGTGAAGTCTCCCAATGCGGGCGCAAAGGTGACTCAGCTTGCAAAGAGCCGAGAAAACGAGTGGGACACTATGCTTGGTTGCTATCTTCTTCAGATTGTGCGCAGTTCTGTGAACATATGGAATTGCGACTGGCTTTGAAGCTTTGTTGATAAGTGTTAAGTGTTTTTCTCGAATAAACCTCAGTTGTTAGTTAGCGCCTGTCCTGTCTTCTTCCTTGTGATCGTCTACAAAGCGCAACCAATCTTTCCAAATAAAGCAAAATATTTGCTTCACAGTATATCTGTGCTTTAATAGAAAATTTGTGTATGAAAGCTCTCTGTATTGCTCTGCAGTCACACTGTGTTTCCACAAAAAAGCGACAGTTAAAGTGGGTTTGACAGAACATACAAAATAAAATCACTTATGGAACTTTGCTTTATGCCTGAAGAGTTGCCTCATTGCTTTTCTAAAGACTTGAACATAGTTGCACACCATTATATAGGTTTTCCTCATTTTCTAAGGGGTGTATTTCAGGGGTAGGCTAAATGTACAAATATATGCCGCCTGTTTCTGCAGCGCAACTGACCGGATACCACACACAATGCAATCTCGTAGCATGTGATCTAAAGCACTGCCAAAATTTCAATTGTCAGCTACTCTGTGAATGTCTACTAGGAATTCATTAATTGGCTTGCCTTCCATTGACAACGACTGAAGAATTTGTAGCTTTCGGTGATTTCCTGTCTCTTGGGACTGTAGTGCTCACTCAAAACTTATATGGCTCCTTCTTACGTCAAAGCATTTGGCTTTTGCAGAGCCACCTTCCCTGCCAGCACTTGGATCACATGCATATATAACATGGCAACCACCAATGCTTTTTTCTTAGTCGAGTCTTCAGTCACATTCGCTTCGAAGCATGCTTCTACTTTAATGAGGCAAATTTGATGAAGTTAAGGTCAACTCAAAGTATTTTCCTACTCGTTGTTTGGCTAGTTGGTTCATACTTCATTTCGAGTCATTTACACCATTATCAAAAGGTCTTTCCTTTGCTGCCCATAAGTTGCTGGGCACATACTAGAAAGTGCAAAGGTTCCCATATGATGCAAGCTTGCGTTAAGGCAAGCACAGTTTTGCCGTACCTGTCAAAGCCATAAAACATGCAAAGCCACGTGACTGTTGTTGGGGCCTAGCTCTTAAGTCACTTGATGGCATGAAATGTTGCAGACTGCAAGTACGAAGAATCTGGCATGGAGATGGACCGTGAGTTTCTTCAGCACCTCCGTGAGATGAAGTTGCTTCTGGACAAGGACCACATAGACAGGCTCAAGGATTCTGTTCTCTTCTCACTGCGCAGTCAGATCTCCAAGCACACTTTGCAAGATGTTGAATCCAATTTTAAGGTGGGCAGCATGCAGTACCTGTTCTCTAAAAAATAAATGCAGTGTCTTTGTGTATCCTCTGTTAAATGGCTGATGTTCTAAAAGTGCCACGCCTCAATTTGACCATACATGTAAGAGGGTGCTTAAGGGGAGCCTTTCGCTTGGAGCCAACACCCATTTCTCTCTTTAAATACATGTATCATGCAGAAATGCTCTCATGAGATAACCGCCAGACTGACTTGAAGTAAATTTGTTGCATTTGAGAGAGAAAGCCGATTTCCATAGACTGAAGCAAGCAGAACTTTAATATAGGACCTCACACATTTTAGAATATCTGCTTAAAATTGCTTAAGTTTAAAAATTATTGAAACTTGAAGTTTACAAATACATCACTCTGCTCCAAAGACATATCGCAGTTCTGTAAATTGCATTTGTTAGAGAATCTCGAGTGGGAAAATTTGCTACACAAGCTAACTGCTAACGTGAAGTTATTACAATGCTTATGAGCATCTTACAACAATCCTACTCACAAATTAGTGAAAAATTTCAGAGCGGCATACAATACAAAATTGTGATATCATTTTCTACTGCTATATAGAGTTGTAAACATGACACTTGAGTGGTGTCTTTTTTCCTTTCCAATTTCCGATAATTTTGTTTACAAAACATTGATGGCCTAAGTAATGTATCTGCTTCCTACAGTCACTAGATTTCAACATTTTCTTTTAAGTGCAACAAACCTAATCAAATTCTGCACATTCATTGCCAAATAAAATGATTTTTCTATGATTATTTAATTAGGAGGCACCAATTTAAAGCTTTATCCTAAAGCCTGTGGGAACAGGTGAATGTTCTGCCCAAGCAGTTCAGTTTGAAATATCCACTCTGAGTATGGTTCACTAATGCTGGAAAACAATATTTTACCTGTATAGTTTCTGTAAGGACACCTATGTCAGGCTTTGTTCCTCAATGTGTAAGCATAAACTGCATGATACTGCTAGTAGTACCAAGTACTCTGCTGTTTCCCAGCATATAGAAGCATTATAGAAATTACATGGGACACCTTTTGTGGTAATGAAAGCTATTAAGTTATATTTATTAGCAATTAAGTGTATCTTAAACTATGGTTACTGTGTGGGTATAGAGGCACCCAAGCTCTTGTACTTCACAGCCATTGCTGGTCTGTCGTTTCATAACTGCTTATTGGTTTTCCAGTCACTGACACGAACACTTGTCAACATTGCATACGGGCTGAACCACAGTAAAGATCTCAGAGATTTCTTCATAGACATTGTCGAGAAAGTAAGTGCTCCCAACTACAGCAGAAACTGACTACTCGAGCTCTGCACATGGTAAAGCTGCAATTACTGGACACAAATGCACCAGTCTTTTGTTGATTGCTTGTGCTTTTCTGGCAAGACCCCAATGCAGTGAACAGCCATGTTCGACGAATCCACTGTCATAAGCACCAGCATGTCTGGCAGTAGTCTCACTTTTAAATGTATGTGTGTTAATCAACTAATGGGCACTGGCATCTGCTGATGGTTTTCTCAACAATGGTTAGTGCCATTCCTAGCTACTTTCCAGTTTAAACACTTCCTGTTGGCGTCGGTGCACCAATGTATACTGGTAATATAGACAGCATGTCCATGCTATCATTCAGACATGAATAGTTGCAGCAGACTAATTTAGTGCCTAATGAACTACCTGCGTAGTTTTGAAGAAATCATATTTGCAAGTATAAGGCTTGGAGCAAGCCTGCCTATTGGTAAACTGCAATTATTATTATTGCATTTGTCTAGTTTTCTATAGCATGCACTTAGTGTTATCCATATGTGAATGCTCGTTGGTTCTAAAGCTTTTGCCTTGCAGATCATAGAACCCTGTAGAACTGCCCACTGGACATTGGACGAAATGCAATTAGTCATGGATGCTTTTGTGAAGAGCCCACAGAGTGTCACTTTTGCACAGTAAGGAAACATTTCAATCTTGTCTCAACTTGTTCCCTTCATTGCTTCTTTAATTTAGTTCTACAGGAGCTTCACTTGCTCTTTGCAGTGACCTTCATCTCCATGAAGTCTGGGTTCGCTATGCAGAAACAATGGCCAAATGTGTCTACAAGCTCTACTCAGCATAGACCCTCCTGAATGTGTGTGCCACATCAATACAGCATTCAAGATTAGAAAATGAAGCACTTTGAAAATAAACTATGCAATAAATATGTCAATAGGCTGGATAGGTAGGCTAGTTGGTATTGCATTACTGTGTTGAAACTTAGTGCAGCAATCGTCTGTTGTCTTTTCCTGCACTCTGAGTTTTGATACAGTAATGTATATCTCACAGGCTAAGTTGTGGCTTTGTGCCATATTTAAATTGCTTTGACCACAGTCACAGTGAAGATCAGTAGCTTTATTAAGTTACTATTTAATCTGTTTGATAAGGCTGTCTCTCTTGTTCCTTGTCTTAACCATGTGCGAACTATATATATTGTGTGTACATTTAAACCTTGATATAAGGAACTTTAATATAACGAAATTTTCGGTATAACGGAGTATCTTACTTTTCGTGCCTCTTGCCCATAGAATACCATGTATTTAGAACCTCAATATAACGAATTGCGCTTCAGCCGCAAAGGAATGCCGAGACAATAAATGGAAACTTCCGCGGACGCAGATGGTCAAATGGTTGAACTACAAGCGCTGCTTGCAAACGCACCTCTCAAATCGCGCTCCGCGCGACAACCGAAGTGGAGCCACATCATGTTCCGTATGAAGTCCAACTGCGGTAATATCCTATCGCGGCTCGGGCACTTTGTGCTTTAGGTGCGAGTGAAAGTGTCCGAGGGTGACAGAAAGATAGTGGCTTCACAAGTTCCGCCTTCCCGCATGAGCAGAGAGGGGGGCGGAGCGAGCTCGTGGTAACCCGATCAAGCGCGCGCGAAAGCTGGGGGGCAGGGGTAAGTTGGTGCATCGCGATTGCTAGTGCATGTCACGGCCATGGCTACACATGGCTGTGAGCGCGGCAGAGTGCATACGCAGCCACGCAGCTTGCTTTAGAGGTAATCTGCCGCATGTGCAAAAAGTGACCGTGCCGAGACAGCATCGTATCATGTTAGCTGCCTTCCCGCATGCTTAATATTGGAGGTTGCGTAATCTCGAGTCTCGGTGACTTGTTGGAGCGAGAGGCAGACGAAGCATTCGGTCCCTGCTGCGGGCACTTTTCATGATAGCGTCATCCCAGTGCAGCCGACGCTATCAGCTGTGGGGGCTTCGCTTAATTCGTACCACTGATGTGAAGATACCGTCGATGTGGCATGAAACCGTATCGTTCGTTGCCGACTCCGAAACTCGTCAAAATCAATTGTTTTCCTATTCAAATTTGCTTCCTTTGATTACCCAATAATTAGAGAATTTATACGGCCCCTTGTAAGAAAAATCGATCTGGCGACTGTACTTGTCTGCACAAAAGTTCGAATTTCAATACAACGAAATTTTGATATACCTAAGCATATTGCCCATACTTCATTATATCGAGGTTTGTGTGTGTGTGTGTATACAGATATATAAACACACACACATATACAGTTCCATTAACCTTAACCATTTCATCTGCCCAAACTAGTACGCAGTTAAGACAAGGAATTATATATATATATATATATATATATATATATATATATATATATATATATATATATATATATATATATATATATATATATAATCATTTATTGTCCCTTAAAGGCCCCTGTCAGGGTATTACATAAGGGGGGAGCGTATACAAGGTAGATAATAAAAACAAAGGTAATAAGAATGTAACAATGCAACACAGGGATATAAAAAGAAGCAAAGGACGCAATAATTAAAACGGTGCTTGTCAATATTGCCTTTATGCCACGAGTGCTACACACGTCGGCGAATGATTAGGGCAGCAGGGTGAGTACACCATGGTTACAGGGAAAGAAAACCAAAAAAACTCAATACAGGAAAAACGGCAAAATTTCATATGAACACAAATCGGAGCAAAAATAACATGTCAACCCAGATGATTTAACAACATTGCCTTAAACCTTGTCGCGTCGTGCTCATTAGTTGGTGAATCAGGCAGCAAGTTCCATTCTTCAATTGCGGCAGGGAAGAAGGAACTCGTTGGACGCTACTTGAATTGAATAGGCGGTACGATGTACAAATATATATATATATAAAGAGAGAGAGATAAGGAGGGAGGGAGATATATTGCAGCAAAGAAGAGGAATACTATACGGAGTCATACTCTCCAGTGCTGTTCTCGGGGGAACGCCGCTCATTCTGAGAGTCTGAGCCGTGTGGCGGCAGCTGGCCCAACCGTTGGTGGCTAATAATCACCTTTACAATGTATATATATATATATATATATATATATATATATATAAAGTCTGGGAATGAAGAAGACGAAGGCAAAAGCTAACGACAGTCTCTGGACATCATCATTACCTTGCTTATAAATAAACCCCATTTAGCTGCTACATTTTATGGTAACTGCCAATAACTTGACTACAAATCAAATGATGAAAAATAGGCAGCAGAATGTAGACAGTCAACTACATCTTCAATTCGAGGATACACATACTCTTTGGCGACTGTGTTTAGTCTTCTGTAATTGACACAATACCCTCCATAATCCATCCTTCTTGACCAATATTACTGGTGCTGCCCAGACTGGAAGACTCTTGAATAATTCCTTTATTTCCTAGCTTGGCCGTCATTTTCTCAGGGATAACTGTCCTGCATGTTGATAATGCAAAATAAGGCTTTTGTCAGATGGGCTGTGCAGATATCCGCTATCAATTCTGTGATGGACATGGGAATGCAGGAGTGAAGCCTGTGTCACCTTGCGTGAAATCAAACATGGAAAGATATGCCAAAAGAACTTGTGTGAGAATATGGCACTCATTTGAGGACAGACTTTCTAATCATTTTTATAATTTGATATTGAAACTGTTTCAGTGCATAGGAGAGCTAACACCAAAGTGCACCTCCTCACTTCGTGTAGCAATAGAACTATACGCGATTTTGTCAAATTCAGCAAGCTTCATGTAACATAGAAGAAGAGTGGGGATGGAAGAACAACTAAATGCCCACAAATACGAGGCTTGATTCTTCATAGAATCATAGACAGAATGTAGCACAAGTATGTCCTTCCATGCGCAATTCGCCGCAAATGGCTGGGCAGCAGTGTCAAATGATGAAAGGTTGGCATTAGTAGCAAGGACAGAGTGTCAGCAGGGACCATGGTACCAGCAGCAAATCATCCAAAACAATAATATTATCTTTGTTTGACGATGGTATTTCAGCAAGTGCAGAAAGCAGCACGCTTTCCACAGCAATTTCATCTGCGACACAGTTAACAGAAGCCCCAGAATTCTGAATTTCTAATATGACCTCATGGGTACGGCACTGCAGTACCAGAAATTGTTTTCAAAACTTCTTCACTGAATAAAACGCTTGCTATACAAGTGCCACGGGGAGGAAGACTCCTATGCAGCCACCACGAAATGAGACACCACCGTTCTAGGAAAACGTAACTTTGCAACCAAGCCGATCCTTGAAGGCCATGCTCGCGACAGAAAGTGTAAAACTGGAGTCTACTAATGCAAATCAACGCATGCACTTTGTTCTTTAACATTATAACAAGCAGAGGAATGTTTGGCCCAGACGACTGCCCGGTGATATTACCTCTATCGGCGGCGCTATATATATATATATATAATGGTATTATGATAGATTATAAAATACAAATACAAGGCCTTTCCTGCCGCATGACAAGGTTTCTACCACTGTCTCCAAGTGTTTTGCTTGTAAGCGAGAATGCAGATTCCTAAGCTGATGGAAGCCTTGACATAAGTGAAAAGCGGTGTACAATTCCAAGTCAGTGCAAACATGCAATGTATAAAAGGTACCACAAACAGAAGAAAAATCAAACAACCACAAGGTGCGTTGTGCGTGCCGCAACCTGCAGTTTCAAAGAAACAATGCGGTTAAGAGCAATTTTAATGGAGCCGGCTACAGTGTAACGTTCACGGCGGTACTCGCACACCCGTGCACAACACAACCTCGCAAAAAGCAGCGAGTTCGCGGGTGCGACTCCCAACTGTTCGGACGACGCGTTGGCGTTCAGTCTTGCAACTGTTGCCGGGCGTTAGGGTATTCCCGTGGGAGTGATGAACGATATGGCATCACCGAAGGCTCCCCACTGGACGCGGTTGATCTGGAAGTACGCCACCCAGGCGACCAGCACAATGGTCCACAGCGAGGCGCCTATCGCCGACCTGATCACATACGCCTTGATCATCCGCTGCTCCTCGAACGGCTGTCGGATGAAGGCTTCCCGAAAGAACCAGACCGCATTCACCAGCCAAAGGAACGGCAGCGCGAAGAAACCGCCCCGGTAGTACCACCGACATAGCCGCAGCTTCTCGTCGTCCTTGACTTTTCGCAGGTCCATTTTTGCGATTCTTCCTAGCCTTTGTGGACCCGCTGGCCTAAGAAAACGCTCGTCACGCGCGCAGCAAGAGCTTCGAAATGTGACAAACGCATCTGACGATCAAACGACAGTTGGAACAGGCGTAGTAGGGCCCACGACTTCCCTGGATTGCATTGGCTTATTGTTGGCTCATGAAACCGAAATTACGACCAATGCCTCCTTTACTGTATGCCTGCCGCATCGCTAGTCTTCCCATTGGAGCGGAGGTTCCCGTAGTTCTGGGTAGTCGCGGAGAGACGGCGCTCGCAGCCGACCCACTTCCTGTTGCGGAGGAAGTGACGATTACTAGGCTGGCGCACGCTCGACCAATGGCTTGACCACGACCTACTGAACTCCAGACCTGCACAGATCTCCCTCCTCCAGCACGCCTAGTCTAGTTAGCCCCTTTTGCTGCTAGGGAAAGAACGTACGAGCAGAGTGGCGCTAGTTATAACCTGTTCGCTGTCGTCTGCTTCTGCGATGTGTTCAGCGTTCGTGTTGCCATTTCGGCAGGCACAAAGCGCTTGTATTGGCGGTAAAGGAATAAATTAACAAATTTACACAAGTAAACATATTTGCGAATTCTTTGCGTTTGCATAGTGTAACTAGAAGAAGCGGAGCGGTGCAAGAAATGTAAACAACGAGCATTGGTGGCAGCTGCAATGCTAGGTCGATGGCATAAATTTCCCTTTCCTAGCCTCCGCGAGAGACTGCAAAATTCTTTTGAAAGATTCATAGGATAATCTAGCATTTTTTAGTTGATTACAGATAGCCTAATGTCGTAGATGGCATTAGGATTTACTGCTGTGTGCCGTAGTGAAAGGCAGATGATGTGGTAAAAGTATATATAGTAAAAGTATTCACGAGTAAGTCCTCCGCCCGATATGTGCAATAGGTTGATCGATTCTGTTTCAATGGAAGGTGAGGATATCTTGTTTTTAATATCGTTGGATGTCTAGCTCAGTAGAAACCTTGCAAAAAATTAAGCGATCCCAGTTCTTTAAAACGTGCTGCACTGCAGGCCTTAAATCGTGTCACGGAACACTTTCCAAACTGTAAAGCTACCTTTCCTGCATGGTACGGCGGCAGCCTAACGGTGGTGCTTGAGATACGTACGCAGTGAAGCTGTGTGCATAATTCACTCTTTGAACTCGCGACGCATTCACGGACAACTTTTAAGGGTTAAAATGAGTGGTAATCGTTCTGTCGTCGAACATTACGGTGGCTTCAAGTGTCTAAAGAGCGGAGAAGGGAATTTTACAACGTGTACAATGAAACTGTTGTGTACGTTGTGAACGCCATACACAATGTATTTTATTATAATCTGCTTAAAGAAGGCAATAGGAGCGGCTATTTAACGCCATTTTAGAGAGCAGCGGACTACACGCTCCATTTTTTAGGTTCGGCCAGTCAACTTTTAGAGCCAAGTGACCGATCAAAGCCTTGTGACATCACTGTCACTGTGTTAGCAAAAATCATCAACTAGAGAAGCAGTTCGTCGCAACACAACAGCTGCCGTACTACTTACAACGCCGCACAGTCGCCAACCCCGTAGCAGACGAACAGGTTATAAAAGCGCCACCTACGGCCGTCGGTTGAACGAAAGTGGGCGCAAGCTGCTCCCATAGAAGCCGGATATCTGTGCAGGTCTGGAGTTCCAGTAGGTCGTGGGCTTGACGAGAGATTAGATTTGCAATGGCCACCGCAGCTAGCGCTCACAGCTGACCCGGGTAAACCCGGGTGGGGAAGAGTAAAGAGGAAAGGGGCAGGAACAGCTTCTCGGCTCATGCGGCAGGCATCTAGTAAAGTACGACTAATGGGTGTTAATGTCTCTAGCGATGCCGACGAGTCGGGGTTTACAGTTTCGTCGGTTTCGTGTCGCATTCCAAAAACGCCTGTGCTTTCTTCCTTACTTTTTTTTGGCACTAGTTCAGCAGATTAAGTGTATTCGTACATGTGCAAATAAAAGTGCCTCAGAAATGCTTCTTGGCCAAGTCAGTATGGTCAGTATTTCTATCATTGTGGGTGCTCTCGTCAAAAAAGAAAAAGAAAAAAGAAGTGTCTTTCGAAATACAAATAGGATTTTCAAAACACACAAACCATCGGACTGCCGCTATCCGATGGGCGCTAGGATTTGCGCGATTGCGGCCATCACTTTGCACTGGAAGATTACTAACGCAATAGCGTTTCGCGAGCCCGGTATTAGGGTGAACGGAAGCGCAAAGGGTACAGGGCCTGGCCGTGTCTCCTTGCGTGTCGTTTCAGGGGATGAACAGAGACGCAAGTGTGAACGGTCTGCACGGTGCAGCCACCTGGTGGCATAGAGCTCAACCACCACAGTAGCAATAACAAAATGTATTCTGCTTTGCTGCTGGTGTAATTTTTTTGCAGGAGTGTAATCGTTAACACATTGTTTTTGTAAATTTTTAAAATCTTTTACACTTGGTTAGAGCAATATTAGCTCTTTTTTTTTTTTAGATGGTTAAGCTCTGCGCCAACGGGTGGCTGGACTGTGGAGACCGATGAGGCAGCTCAGGTATGTCTACGTTAAAGTTCCTTCATCAGCTTGAGTTTGTGCCTCCACCGTTCTGTCGAAACATTCTGCTAGTGTGTGATTACCGGAATACCAGACACATTCGGTGCTACGACAAAATGCTCGCAACGCGCGCTGCTTCGATAGCTCTCGCTTGGGGTTGACGGGCAAGTGGCTAGCGGGAACGTTTCGCGTGGGCGGGATCCAAAACAACCGGAAGTGGACGATGTGACGTCGCATCGTGACGCAGAACCAGTCAAGGCGGAGCTTACCCCCATCGCTCGGCGAATGAGTTGACGAGGAAAAGCATGGCTAGGGAGGAGGGTAACTCGCAATCACTTGTAGCTCTATTAATATGTAACGCTTCACTTAAATTGTGGTGCGAATGTTCTACTTAAGCTGTACCCTACGAGTCTACAAAATTTGTCCTAACCGTTTCAGGGGCCTTTTAAATTTTATTTGGTGCGAGGCATGCACAGTGGGTGGCCTGCACTCTTCTCTTAAAAACTTAAAAGAAAAAAAAGATCTTGCACTCATTGCTGCATTGATTTTATTTACAGTTGAACCTTCTCAGAATGAAGTTGCATCCTACATGAACATACCTTTGTTATACACAACATTCATCATAATTATATATTTGTTACATACCAATTTCAGCGATGAATATTTTAGATTTGCTTCGTCATACCCACTGATTTGTGCTTGTTCACTGAACTGAAGTTTGACTGTATTTATACACGCTACAGCCCTAATAGGACTATAGCATGAGTTGCAAAAAGTAGAGAAAAGAGTAAAATCTGCAAAAGGTAAACACAAGCAAATACTATATCATGAGAAGAATAAATACTAGAAGCAAATAAACAAATAACACAGGTAAAGCAGCTTACATATGGGAAAAGTTCTCGCATATACTAAAGACTCATTTAATGGCAAGAAATCATAAGTATTGGCAGCGAATTTATCAATTGCAGTGTACAAGGAACAAAAGGCATTAGTATGTTCAAACTGTGAGAATTATGAGTACAACTTTCATTTTGCCTTTGTCGAAGTTCCTCAGCTTTAAGTGGTGACCTAAACATGGCAGGTATGATGTCACCTGGTCACTCCTGCCATCTGCTGTATGACAAAACATAGCCTTTGAGATCGGCATCCATTACTCATGTAAGAGAGGGGGAAGGAGGGTGATGTAAACATCACGAGCGCAGACAAAGGCAAATTTACATTTCTCTTTTTGACAAACCAGGCAAGTAACAGTGCTAAGAGTTACGTAGAATGATCCGGACCATAAAATGCAATCTTACATTTACTGGACCATAAATGCAATCTTTTTTGAGCAAAAGCAAAGCAGCAGTAAGTGCAAGACCTTTCTTATAATGTTTAAGGGAATAATGCAGGTGATCACAGTATGAGAGTCTCCATTAAACTGTCCACAAATAGAACGAAGGTGCTTTAAAAGCAACAGGTGCGCAGATGCTGAACATGCTTGGTGATCATGACTGACGATTATATTGCAGGCTGGCTCACTGGTGACAAGACAATCAAGAGACTTGCTTGGCTGTTTTATATAAAGTACACTTATTTGGATAAAGACATTGCAAGGCCATCACCAATCTTTACCAGTTACAACCCATGCAGGCTCTCTCGTTAGGAAAGCCATAAACACTGTAGCATCTGAGCAAGCTGTAGAAGATATTTCAGCACACAGATGTCAAGCAAAATTCAAATGGGAGTAACGTAGATTTTTTCACTACACAAATGCAACAAACATCTGCTGACTGTTTTCCCTGTCCATTTCATAATCCAACATTCAGATAAGCGAGATAATTCTTCTGGTCCCATGAAATTCAAATTAATAAGGTTTTACGGTACTGGGCAAACAGCTCACAGGCACTAACTGTACAAGTATTTGTGCAGTCATTTTCATCTTACCGAGCCTATGGCTGTACAGTTGAACCTCATTATAACAAGGAACATTCAACATGATAGTACATTTGCTATATTCATTACATGCTGATACCAGTGAGAAATTTTTATTTACTTTGTTATATCCAATAATGAGTTATGCCTGTGTGCATATTGAGGTTCAACTGCAGTAGATATATGTGATACTAGGTCAAGTTGTACCGATAACAATTTATTATTTTCATCTGAGATGTCATAAACTTGGCTCCCACTATTATATTAGCGCAAACACAAAGCTTAAAAAAAGAAAATAAAAAGCGCAGCTCTCCAGGAGGTATTTACACGCAGTGAACCACATGTCTGGGCTACAAAATAGCACACAATCCTGTTTCAATGCACAATCAGGAAGCAGATGCACCACAGCCGATGGCCAGGTCAAACACCGGAATAAAGTGAGAAAAAATAAACATAAAGTAGAAACACGGGATACAAGAGCAGTGGCCTCTTGTTCTGCAGTTCCTGTACACAGAGCAGCGAGCCAGCACTGTACGTTGCCCACAGAACGCCAAGCAGCTGAGGAGAGAGAGAAAGGTGAGAACTAGATTCAATCAATTCTGTCTGCACACAAAATAGGAGCAGAAGCTAAAGACCATACAGACTGACAGAGGCTTCTGCTTGTACAATGCAATGTCCAGTTTCATAATGGCTTGGTAGTCGTGTTGGTTTTATATGGTGAACGTGTTGCAGCATGAAAAAAACGAGCGAAAAGTAGAGAATGCAACGCTCGCGATAGCTCAACTTTAAAGCAGACTACTTTTCATGCACACGATAGATGCGCAGCAAACCAGACATAAAAATAACTATCACACATATGTAGTCACCACATAATTGCAACTGCAATTTCGTGTTAAACAGGAACATGAAAGAGTTCCACCTCCTTCAGCTTGAAAAAAGGTGAAATTTCTTCTTTAAAGAGGAACATGAAGAAAACAGGAACATCTATGAGAACCCCTTCAAATAGAAACAAAGAAATTTCAGCTCTAAGAGTTAAAAATTCTCCATGTCCCTATTTAATGTGACAGTCATTCTTATGTCTAATGTACCGTACATACTGGGTGTTTCTGCGAAGAACTTAAGTAATTCTTAAAATCATCTGGGGCAGATAGCACAATGAGCATCCTTGAGCTGGATTGCCCAAACTGGCAGATAATATTTGGAGGAGAAACAGAAATGCATAAATAACTTACTGACAATTCACTAATTAAATTGTTAACTAATTCCCTTACAGTACATAGTGCAAGTTACAAGTAGTAGCTTGGGAGTCCTCAAGGTAGATCCGATTGGAACGAATTCACAGGATGACACCAGTTTCAATATATTAATTCTTGAACTTTGTGATGAAATACATTGGCGGTCCGGTTACTTTCGTGCTTCAATGCATAAAAAGGCATTTTGTTAAAAAAAGTAAGTGGAATGGCAGTGCATTTTTACAGCAAGCCTGATGGTGCATATTTCAAAAATGATGTCATCCATAGGAATCTTTTCCAAGCAAATACACCTTGCAATCTCACGAACCACAATTTGCAATATGTGACATAAGGTAACTAGTTAAAGACATAATTAGTAAATTCTTGTTTATTAGTAGATTATGCATTTCAATTTCTGTTCAAATAATGTCCGCCTCTTCGAGTAGACCAGCTTAAGGACTAGAATTGTACTATCCGACACAGGTGATTTTTAAAAATTACTTAAGGTCTGCACAGAAACAACTGGTATACCATGTACTGCATTTGCGAAAGTAAAGTCTGCTTGAGTGCTGCACTACTGTCTTCTCCCTCGAATTTTTATGCTGCAAGATGTTCACCATAACATGTGGGTTGTGTCCAGCACACAAATCGTAAAACCTTGTCCTGAAATAACGGTAAGTGTCGCGGTGCAGAGCTATTGGATACAAACATGTGTACAACCCAAGAAGAACACACTCAAAGTGCACTTTGTTACAACATGCAATTGTAACACAAGAAAGAAGACAAAACAAAACTGCCCATTCACAATATAGTTTCATTCAAACAAATTCGGCGTTTGCTATGACAAAATAATCATCTGAACCTGCCATAAGGTCACCAATAAAGTTATGTAGGTCATTTAACAAAGGCATCTGGTAATTGGCTAAATATTTACTGTAACTGGTTCTAACTTTTGACATATTAGTCTGCTCAAGTGTAAACATATTGCACACGTATCAGAATTCACTATGGTAACTTAGCACAAATTTGCTAACAGACACAAGCAAAAAATAGACAAGGATTTGTTTGGTTTGTGTCTGTCTGCTACTTTTTGCTAACTTACCATACTCACAATACAAGAGCAACTACAACAGTCAGTCCTTCTTTTGCTATAGAATTGGCAACATTAAAGACATTTCAAATACAGCAGGCACATCTTGCACCAAGTGATAACTATATAACAGTAATAATTTGGCAAAAAATACTAATCACAAGAAAGTAATTTGTAATTGTTAAAGGGGCCCTGAACCATTTTTATCGAGTTGAGAAATGCATTTGAAGTAAAAATAGACTATATGAGAAATACTTTGCCACAAAAAGTACATTAACACGTTCAGCTGAAGTGGAGTTATTGGCAATCAAAGGTTGAGTACAATCCTTGTTGAGGTGCTCCCGTTCTTTCTTCAATGCCTTGCACTGTGAAGGCTACGAAGGAGCAGGCTGCATCCACTATGCTCTGCCTATTGAACATCACTGAGGTACACAGTTCAAATTTGACTTTGGATGTTCATATAGATGCCACAGCTTCCAATTTTGGCGCCTCCGACGTGCCAAACACAGTTGTGAGCTCAGTGAGCCACAGTGCACTCAGCCAACGGATTCATTGTGGCATCCCATGGCTGCTGCCGTATCCACGCTACATCGCAGACTGCAGCTACATGTGACTGTAGTGCGTATGCACAGCATTTGCTTTGTGCACGACAGGGTTCGAATGCGCGCTCGCACTCATGTGCCCTAGTCCAACCATGCTACATGGTGCAGACCAGCTTTGCCCTGTTTGATCAGGGCAAAGCTTGGTTGACTAACAGATACAACTTGACCAACAGATACCAGCTTGACAAACAGATACAACTTGCACATTTTGAAGCACTGTCACTAGCTCAATACGAAGCGAAGACTGCCAAGGCACCTAACTAGGAGTGGCCAGGAGTGAGCACGTGCTGGCAAGCGTTCATGTGCTCTGACCTAAGCTTCATGTGGTTTGAGGGTAGTTGAGTGTTCAAAGCCAGTCATAATCACCGAGACCCGACAGCTATGACACCAATGAGCAGGGTGGCCAAAGTTTAATTCCTACGCGGTCAGCCATGGCCGAGTATGAGCAAACGATTGTAGGCTTCTTCTGGAAGTAAGTAACTATTATCAAAATTCAAAAGCAGATTTTTGCTCACTTCAGCCTGTTTATTAAACTGCATCAGCAAATATACACAGTAACAATAGGAAAAAGTGCACTGATCCAAACACCCTTGATTAACTTCAGCTATTGGCCAATAGCAGCCGCGTATGGGAATCTGCTATATTATGAAATAAGGCAGCCTGAAAAGATTGAGGAGCAGGCTCTTGTTGAAAAGACAAGTGTTTGAGATAAAAGTGACTCTGTGCTATATCTTGGGAGCTTCACATGCCGCGCACGACTGAAAAATTTGGCTGAGGTGTTCACAGCAGCGTATGCTACCTGCAGACTGTTTTTTCACCAAGCCCTTTAACTCCTTTAACGCTCCTTTAACTAAAATGCTGCACCGTGGTAGAAAAGAAAAAGCGAAGAAAAGATTCAACCTTACTTCTGCATGTTCTAGTAAAAGCAACACTAATTTGTCAATCAAAGATACACTTGCTTCAACTCCTACTGTACTCTGTTCGTAACAATACCCACAATTCCTCTCATCCCAGTGTCAAAAATATGCTAGTTCAGAAGGAGCCACGACTCCCACTCAAGAATGACAAGCAGCGTGCAATGAAGATGTACACTTAAGCAAGACTCAGACGGTGCCAGCTAATCACCTTGAACGTCAATTCCACGTAGTAGAAAGGTCTGACCAGAGGCAAAGTGGTCGCAGTGACTACAAGGGGCAGGACAGAGTAGCCAATCACTCCGAGGCACTGAGAGTAGCTCACCTGGAAAGAGAAGAAATGGGCAAAGAGCTTGAGCTAGTTGTAATCCCAAATTTGGCTACAGTTGAAAGCAGGAAGGGCAGGACGCTTTAACAACTGCCACATCCTTATTTGCCAGAAGATTGAATGCGTGTGCAAAGCATGCGTAAGCTTTCCCATTGTCCTGAACTATCACTTAATGGCTAGTGGTTTATGATGTCATAGACGGTGCATACTAATAGAGGGAGTTTCAAAAGTCAGTGGGTGATCTTTCGTGCGAGACCATGGTCTCCGCTGCACGCAGCAGAATAGTATTTGGTTAGCATGTTCATGGCGGCATTGCCTCCGGGTTTTTATTATGTTTAAAAAATAGTGCAGTGCACCTCTGAACAGGCAAAGTACAAAGGTGCTACGCAATTCCAAGTGCTGAGCAAAGCTAAGTACCTAGAGTCACAGCAGCTAGCAAAAGATTTATAGTTGAACACTAAGAGTCTCTCGATTAGGCTTTAATTAAGTTTTAACACTACCTGCCAACCTGTGAACATTAAAGTTTTTTGAAATCCTGTGCACATGAAAAGGGGCAAGGGGGGATAACACAAATTTTTCAAAACTTTGGTCTAGCACATGCTTGTAGAACACATACATTTTATTCAGGATTACATGTAACTTTAGACACAGCGTGCAAGCAGCAGCAAGCTTGGAAAGCAAAGACTGAAGATGAACCGGGAGCTTTAGATTAGAGACTTCTCCAGCGACTTTGCTGTTGCCAGTTTTGCCTGTTTCAGGAACTTGCTTGAACGAAGTACTCCTCTTCTATATGATGCCTTGTGCTGAGGCAACAGGGCAGCACAGGTACTATCAATTTTTTTATGTATGCAGTTGTTGTAATATTGCGTAGCCCTACTCTTTAACATCTTTACAAGTTTTGTTGCAACTGAATATTTTTTGTAAAGCTTGACGTAACATTTGTAAAATTGTGAGTCCGAATTTTTAGACTTCATAAAAGCTGACACTTTTCATTTTATGTGAAGTTCACAATCACACACTTCCCAGATGCAACATGACATGAGGTGACACATCTCACCTCTCCACCCAGAACTCGGGCCAGAAGAAAAATGACTAGTGATCCAAAGATCCACATGGTGACAATCCATGAGACCACCTGCAAATGATAATAGTAGTGAGTAGGGGCACCTAATGGTGCTTCTATTCTAAGCTGCAAAAGGATATTAAAGCAAAGCTTTCGTTGGTTTTTCTTGCGTGGATGGCTGTCTGGCCAAGTAAATTGGACCAATCTTGAAGACAATAATGAAAGAAGGCACCCTTGGCGGGTCAATCACGATACCAGTTTATCATGCTTGCCCTCAGAGGTGTTTAATGTGCTTCGTAATGTGGGGCGATCCTGGACACATAACAATGTCAAAGCACCCACAGCCTCACAGCATTAACCAATAGATTTAACCGATAAATGTCGCCATCAGCATATCGCAGGAAGTTAGCTGCGAAACTATCAACTGACTTTGAAAATTATCGTCACATGGTTTCTGCCTAATTCTTTCCTAGATCATATCACACAACGCAACAATTATGAAAGCCCAGGATCACAATGCAATCATTACAGAAGCCAAGGCACCCAAGCATCTGGGTAGAGTCCTACTAACGGTGTTATGCTGTACGCAAAAGGCAATTTAGCAATCTTCACAAACTACCATTAGCATAGACACTATAATTAGATCACACAATGAAGCCTGTTTTACTATACATAAGCAGGAGCATTCAAGGTATTATGAGATTGCTGATGCATGGCACCGAGCTATGTACACGTACTGTGCTGTACAAACAAATGTCAGAGAACGAACAGTTCACAAAAAGCATGTGAAGAGGACCACAAAAGAAAAAAATTCTCAGCAATATGTGACCTCACCAAATGAGCGTATGACTTGCACTTGCACGCTTGGCTACTTGATTACTTGTACACTATTCTTCTCACTGGTATTTTTTATGTATTCCTCTCATTGTAACTTTACCTGATATAGTATGCTGTACAGTGGCACCCTAATCTTGTACCAAGATTTTGCATTCAGTGATAAGAAGCTTATGCTATGGGACCTCCCATACACTCACATGTCTATCCATTTGTTTATATTATGTGAATAAACGATTGACTGACTGAGACTGCTCACTGAGAACTGGCCATAGATGGAGACAAGGGAGAAGAGAATGACGACCAGAAGGGGTCCCCAGAAGTCAGGGCTGTCTCTGACCAGCTGCCGCTTGTAGCCCATAAAAGGAAAAGGCAGTAACACGCAGCACACTTTGTAGTAGATGTCCTTCAGGTCAATGTCCAGCTCCTCCCTGCAAGGAAGGCATCATCTTACAATGGTACAAACTTCAACTGATGTCTACTTCTCCTCTGCAAGTGGATATTAGGGCTAGTTGGTTATTCATGATCATCTAATAGCAGCATGTAAAACAAGAGACTTAACATAGAACTAGAAACACACAAAGCACTCACTTCTGGTTCTTTTATTTATCAGAGGGTGCACTGCATAAAGAACAAAGTTCACACTGCGCATAAAAAGAACGTTAAGAAATGGTGGTCACAAATTTTTCAGTAAGACTGTCTGTCAATCAATAAATCTGACAGAGAAGAGAAATTATAGAAGTAGATTTGATTGTCAGACTTCGTGAGCAATGCCAGAGAAGCAACATCTTTATTTCCTAACTATGCATTAGATTTAACAGATATGGCAAATTAAGTGATAGTCTCTGTCAACCACATACAGTGCAAATTTTTGCTGAATACCAGTCACTGCTAGGCTGTGTGCTATGGTTGTTTGCATTGTAGGTTAGCCAAAGCTTTAAAAAAATAATAATAATTGCCTGCTTTGATACCCGACTTATGCTGCCTAATCAGCGCATGTTTATAAAGCTGTGGCAGTGGAATTATGTCAAGTGGTTCAAAAGCCTGCATAGTGTGGTTGGGAAAGAGACATTCAGGAAGTGCTGCACAGAGCACTCCAATGTACATTTCTCCAATGTACATTTCAATTTGATGCAGACACACTGGCTGCTTAGAAAATCTTTTGCAATTGTGAGGGGGGGGTATACAATTGCATTGCAAATTTGAAAGCAACTGAAGGAGTAGACCACCCGGTTCTGTATAATAAGTGCAGGACAATACAAGTAGAGGTTGCAGGCTCAGATACTCACAGGAGAGGTGCTTTGTCATCATCATCTGCATCATCCACCTCAAGCAACCAGCCAAGGCCTTTTTGATGCAGGAACGATGAGCCAGGCATGGAAGACGCAAACGAGGTGTCTCCTTTGCCATTGTGCGGGGAGGACCAAAGGTCCATCGTGCCGGTCAGGCGGCTGTAGTCTGTTATCAAGCGATAAGAAACCTTTACATCATAATATATGGACACAGAGAGAGCTACTAAATGGCTCCTCAGCACTTTTATATGAAAGCAGAAAATACAACTTATGGTTATAACTAACAGCATAGTGAAGATGAAGGCGAGCAAGACTTCAATGCCAAGTGATGCATCGCCTTTGCTGCGCTGTTGTTAATCATGAATGATCATTAAGTGGCCTGTTTTTTCACCTCCTTAAAATATGACCTTTGCATACAGCTGGGAGCCTACAATTTTACCTGAATAGTTGCCTGTCCTTTCTCCAGTTTTTCAGAACCCTAAAATTTATTCCCTTACTTTTATTTAAGAGTACACATAATGGATAACGTCCAATTTCATTAAAGTTCATAACTACACAGACTTCACTTTGGCTGAATTGGTTATCAATGAGTACTACACACTATCGAAGCAATCATGGCAAAGCTTCAGGGCTGGTACATGTCTAAGTTTCTTATTAAGAGCCTTTTAGCAGAACCTCAGAAAGTCAAGTACGAGGTGCTACCCAAAAGTTCAGGGAATTCTAAAAGCACAGGCAAACTGAGTGTGGTACACATTCCCACTGCTAGATGTGGCTAGAAGTATGCCTTGCGGATCAGTGTGCTGAACAACTTGCATCTAAGAAGATTGTTTTGCAAAGTGCTGTTTTGCTATGCAATGTATCACTGCTTTGGCGCATTTCTTGGCAACCGATATGGCAGACTTCAAAGAGCAAAGGATTTGCATCAAGTTTTGTTTCAAACTTGGCAAAACCGCGGCATAAACTCATCGTATGCTAGAAGACGCTTCTGGGGTCGACGCCATGAGCGAAAGTAGGATGTTTTTATGGCATAAATGCTTCAAAGAGGGTAGAATGTGTGTTGACGACAATGAACATTCTGGATGTTCGTCAATGAGCACAACCCCGGAAACGATAGCATAAGTTCGTACGGCTATCCTCGGAAACTATATATGATGTCAACTATATATGATGTCTGCAACATTGCAGGACAATCGTACGGCACAGTTCAGCTAATTTTGTCAGATGTTTTGAACATGAAGTATTGCTGCAAAATTTGTGCCAAGACTGCTCAGTGACAAGCAGAAGCTGCACAGTGTTTCTGTCTGTACGGAACTGACGCAACAAGCCAGAGACAATCGCACATTCCTCTCCAGTGGAATAACCGGGTATGAGACATGGGTTTCTGGCTACAATCTTGAAACCAAACAGGAGTCATCGCAATGGAAGCTACCAAATTTCCTGCGGCTGAAAAAGGCATGTTAAGTTCACGGCAATGGGAAGTCCGTGCTCAATGTTTTTTTTTACCTACATGGAGTTGTCCACAGGGAATTTGTACCTCTTGGACAAACCATGAATAGCGAGCTTTAATGTGACATTTTGAGGCGCTTAGGAAAGAGTGTTCGTCACAAATGTCCAGAGAAGTGGAAGAACAACTGGCTTCTTCATCACTACAACGCGCTTGCTTACACATCACTTGTTGTTTGACAGTTCCTGACTTCCAAACAAATCACAGTACTTCCGCGCCCACCCTATTCACCTGACCTCACCCCTTGTGACTTTTTCGTGTTCCCAAAGTTGAAGTTGAGGCTGAAAGGATGGCGGTTTCACACTGTTGAAGAGATCCAGTCGGAATTGCAGGCGGTCCTCAACATACTGTTGCCTGGAGAGTTCCAAGAATGCATAGAATTGTGGCAGAAACGCTGGGAACGGTGTATACATGCTCAAAAGGACTACTTTGAAGGAGACAGTGCTGATTAGGCATTATGGTGAACACATTTTTCTTGCGACTGAATTCTCGGAACTTTTGGGCAGCACCTCATATACACCTGATGGTCAACGGATATGATGCAAATCCTAGCACACTGTCTCCAAGGTTTTCAGCACACCAAAGGTACCACATAATTACGGAGGTCACATCAAGAAGCTACGCTCATTCTTAACATTCTTGGTTCTGCATCCTTTCTGGCAAGTGATAATGGCAACTTTTGCTAAGATATATTTCTTGCAATTTTATTGGCCCATTCACTGGTATTTCAAATGTTAAATTTTGTACTGAGGTTGCAACTAGGCTTCTAACACAGTTAAAAAGTTTTGTTGCAGTTGGCTTTTAAGACAAAGCTTATCCCAAAATTTTTTGTTGGAAAAGGCTCGTAAGAAGATTCCCTTTAATACCAGACAAATTTCACACTTTTCATAAAAAGCATTGCAGAGCCCCTATAAGTTGGCCGAATGAACGCACTTTTCCATAGCCATATTTTTACATGACAGCAATTTGGACATGGTTTTAGATGATCCAAGAAGACATTAGCTATCGCACTCTAATTTTCAAACGTCATAGTCTGCAAAAAAAATTTGCATGAGAGCTCTCAGCAAGAACCAGCTTGAAGCACAATGACCCAGTAAACCATTGGCTTACCAGAAATTGGCAATATAATTATAAAGGTAGCCTCAAACATGGTGATAATAATAAAGGTAGTCAGTGAGGACACAAAGGCATTAGGCAGCAGTATTTATATCTTAAAGGGACCCTGAAACGATTTTGGCGATTTTCTACAAACGTACTGAGTCGTTAGAGTAGGTTCTTCTGATCATTAATTGATGCATCTAAGTGCTCTGCGTAAAGCGTGTAATTTATTATAAGGTTTTAAAAATACACATCGCTGCCGATCGCAGCGCACTGCTCGGCGGAATTTTAAGCCGCCCCTACCCATATGATGCAAATAACCCATCTTACGTCATAAGGGCGAGCTATCTGATTGGCTGACCAGGGCGCGTGGTCGATAATTTTTCCAACTTTATGGTGAACAAATGATGCTCGTAATAGTTGGAATGTTAGTTATACTTTGTTTTTGTAAAAAGAAAATAACTTAAAGAGAATACACAAGAATAGTTTTTTAGTACACTTCAGCACTTCCGGCACACAGCAAGTGTCGTCTGCTTGTGTTACAACGTACTCCATTTTGACGAGAGCTCCGCGATCAGAGTCGGTCTCAGTCTTTTCGCGAGCACTATGATTCGACTTTGTTGCCTTGTGGACTGCAAACCTAGCGACCTGCAAACCGCGAGTCCAGTATTAGGGCAAACGCAAGCGCAAGGGGACAGGGTCTGGCCGCTTGACTGTGCCGGGATGAGCCACGAGATGAGCAGAAGGGCAAATGTGAACGGTCTGCACGGTGCAGCCACCTGGTGGCACAGAGCTCAACCATACACAGTAGCAGCAACGAAGTGTCTTCTTTGCTGCTGGTGTGTATTTTTCGCAGGAGTGTAATCACCAACACGTTGATTCATAAATGTTGAAAACGCTTTACACTTGGTTAGAGCAATATTAGCGCTTTGTTTGACTGGTTAAGCGCTGCGCCAGCAAGTGTCTGGACCGTGCAGACCGATCAGGCTGCTCACGTACGTCTACGCTAAAGTTCCTTCATCAGCTTGAGTTTATGCCTCCAGTCATTTGCCGAAATGACCAGCTTGCCTGTTTTTAGCGGAGTACCGGACACGTTCGGCGCTACGACAGAATGCTCGCAACGCACGCTGCTTCGATAGCTCTCGGTCGACGGCCAAGCGGCTAGCGGAGAGGTCTCGCGCGGGAGGGGGCGTGCTCCTAAACAACCGGAAGTGAACGATGTGACGTCGCATCGTGACGCTGAACCAGTGAAGGCGGAGCTTAGCGCCGCTCGCTCGGCGAGCGAGTTGAGGAGGAAAAGCATAGCTAGGGAGGAGGGTAACTTCTAATCGCTTGCAGCTCCATTAATACGGAACGCTTCACTTAAATTGTGGTGCGAATGTTCTACTTAAGCTGTACCCTACGCGCCTACAAAATTTGTCCGAACCGTTTCAGGGGCCCTTTAAGTGCAGCTAAAAATACTGCAATCTATATATACTAATTTAAAGCTGTATTTATTAAAAACTAACACAAAAAATGATATGCTGGCCTCACAGCAACTAGCATTTACATCTGCCAACCATGGCTTGCAATTTAACTCTACTTAATCAATCCGTCGCTGTCATTGATAAAATGATAAATGAAAGACATTTGTAAAAACACAATGTTGTACCAATTAGTTTGACGCGGCTTGCAAACAGTTCCAGAGAACACGAAGGATAAACAGGGAGACACCAAAATCACAAGGCATGATAACGATTTAAAGTTTATGTTGTGGGAGAATCGTGTACCAGCATGCTCTAAGTTATGGAAGTCTGTGCTTCCTATCGGAACTGGGATTAACATGTCGTAGTTTCTTGGTTTTTCTTCGTACACTTGTGATGATGTGTGTCTTCGGCCTATTGCATATTAACCAGCATTTATTTTGCACAATCAAGCAATAAACCTTCACTTGCTAGTGCACCTCATGATTGTTTTGTCTTTTCCTTGTTTGTCCTTGATGCTCATTAATGTCATTTGTAAGCCAAAATATTCACGATGATGAGATGCTTACATGGCACTTAAACTTCACATGGCCTTTCTGACTACTCTTGAAGTTACGGACAGCACTATTATGTTTAACCTCATTAATCGTGGTTGTGCGACAGTGAAAACTAATGGAATTGACGAGTTTAAGGCATGACGACATCAGGGCTCAAATTCACAACACACCTCTTATGTTAGGACCATTTTTCATAGCCCAATGCATTAGCTTTGCGAATGCATTGGGCGTTACGACTCGCCTATAGTTGTCAAAAAAGTGGTGCTTTTGGGTGAGAAGTTATGAGAATATTACCAACGAAGGCCGCATTGAAAAATCGCGCTTTAGAAAAATAGAGATACGCGTAGTAAGTGCCTGCCGCCTGGAACCATAGAGTTTCTCACTACATTACCTAGAGGGAAATCTGGCGCTGCTGCGCTGTGGTATGCATGGGAATGCCGGTATATTGTGGATTCGGATTGGCATCGTTCTTGTAGAGACAGGACACATTGAAGACGGCTTGGCAAGTACCGTTCCGTCTGTCACAATGATTCATTTTCTAGTAGAATAGCATGTGAAAAGCTGTTTTAGCTTTATTATTATGCAAAAACATGTTTTGTTTAACTATGAGAACTTGTTATTTTGTGTACGACTACATGTTACGTAAAAAGTATCAGTGGGCCGCTAAAGTTGGAGGACAGACGACAAGGTTCACGCCCGCTTTGAAACAGTTGGTCGTCTGTTCTTGCTTTTCTTCGCTTGGTCATGCATCGTGGATGAGTAAAGATGTAATATGCGTGAATGGAAACATTTTATGAAGATTTTACTTTGAGAACGCGTTATTTGCGTAACCATATCCACGTTTTAGACGAAGCCTCTTACAACACCAGCCAACACGAGCCTCGCAGACACACATAACGTCATTCCCATGACGGCACGGTGCCCCCTAAAAAAACTCCCATAGACGGTGGCGCCAGATTACCCTCTAGGTGTTATAGTGAGAAACTCTATGCCTGGAACAGTATGGGCACTGAGCCTTTCGAAAGTGACGTCACGGCCCAAAGCGCGCAGACCTTCCGTTGTCTAGTGTGTGTTCGTGTGGCCCAAGGTTTCGTCTGCTCTGCTGGTAATCGAATTGTTTGCATAGGTCCTCGTCAGCCTCCGGAAGACGAAGAACAATTTCCAACGTGTCAACCGATACTTTGCACAATCCACGGTTACACCGCACTACTGACAAGGGCTTCTGCACAAACTGCCGTACCAGGAGTCGAGGTCGACATGAAGACGAACTCGTCCAGAGGCTTGGCCGGTGCCTGCGACGAAATGGTCGGTACAGCAGCTGTCGCCGTAGCTGCGGCGGCTGCTTGAACGATGGGCGAGTCAGCGTCATAGCCGTTTGGTTCGTCAGTGTCCATGGAGATTTTGACGTAGCTGCCAGAGCCCGTAGAACTCGAGTCCGAGCTCTGTCCGTTGTCGCTGTTGCTGCCGTGAACGGGAATATCCATCATGCTCATCGCCAACGTAAGAGGTATTCAAACAAAACAGTTTTGCCAAATCGTGCTGTCAGCATCCGCAGTGGCGCTCCTGACACGGCGAGAGCTTACAGAAAGATCACCGCAATCGTGGCTCATTCATGTTGCGTCGACACGTACTGCCACGAGGCGACTTTGGTATTTTTACGACGCAACTTGTGAGCAGTGGCTGTATTAGGACGCCATCGTTAGCATTTGCTTGTGTAGGTCCACGTCGTCACCATAGAATAAAGAACCAACTTGAGAGGACCATGGCCACGGTGAACTTGCACGGTAGTAAATAAACGACGTCTTAATACACGGACACTCCACCTCACGCACAACAAAAATAAAACAGCAATTGTTTCAGTTGCCAGGCGTTGTTATATAATACCCGTTCACCGTCAATTTTAGACTAATTAAAGCAAACAAACTTTATCGTTTTCAAATACATTTTGACTACATTCACAATTTGACAATAAAATTCAAAGGTTAAAACGCTTACTTTATTAATTGTAGGAAATAAACGCCGCTCAAAGTGTCTCCATGACGTTGGTGTCGTCACATCCAACGTCACAAGAAAGTGCGGGAAAAAGAATGCGCGAAATGGGTCGCGAGATTAGCGCGCTTTCCTGACAGCTACTACAACCACCACAACACCCACTATGTGCTTCGACAACAACTTGTGCGGATGCTATTAGAATAGTCGAATTATTTTAAACAGATACAGGAAAACGTGCGTGGGCATCCAACAAAACGATGGGAATCACAGGCTTGTTGCCGTTCGTCCAAAAGTCGACGAGGCCGGCGAACGTGAAGGAATTTAGTGGGAAAACTGCAGCCGTGGATACTTACTGCTGGCTTCACAAAGGTGCATTTTCGTGCGCCGAAAGGCTTGTGAAGGGCGAAAAGACCGATGCGTGAGTAGCTAAAATTCAAATTGCGGTATTTGTCTTCCTGGCTTTGGTTCTTACGTTTGATGATCACAGACGCAGGCAATTATGCTCAGACGCCGGGCGGCAAGAAAGCCCAGCATGCCGCCGCTTGTTTGTTTATTCTTTATACGGAAGAGTAATTGCCAGAAGCCGCACGTGCTGTTTAGGTTGTTTCCGAAGAAAAGTTTATGGATGTGATTAGCTTTGTTTGTATGCTGAATCTCTACTTATAGATACGTGAACTACTGCATGAAGATGACGGACTTGCTTATCGCGTCTGGCGTGCGGCCGATTTTGGTTTTCGACGGACGGCACTTG
Source organism: Dermacentor albipictus (assembly GCF_038994185.2). NCBI lineage: Eukaryota > Metazoa > Arthropoda > Arachnida > Ixodida > Ixodidae > Dermacentor > Dermacentor albipictus. Next base: position 4,809,696 of record NC_091830.1, read on the forward strand.
CCATCGAAGAAACTGACGGAGAAAAAGCGCAGGGAGTGAGTTACAATTTCTTCTATTTCTTTAATTCCGTCTCCTTTCCCTCACGTACTTTATCTCTGATCCACTCGAAAACAACTATTTCACCATACTTTTGCAGACAGCGGGAAATCAACAGACAGAAAGCAAAACAGTTCCTCATTGAAGGAAAGATTCAGGAAGCACGCGAATGTTACCAGAGAGCTGTTGACGTTACGTCTGCCATGGCTCATGAAGTTATCAAGGTGAGCTGTCATTTTTCTCAACTAATTCGAATGACAGCACTTTCGAAATACGACTTCTTATATTTCTTTCCTTTCTTTTTTTTTTTTGATAATCCGTGTTTTCTTCCAGGAGTGCAGAAGAAAAGGCATTGACTACATAGTAGCACCGTACGAGGCAGATGCACAACTTGCTTACCTGGCACAATGCAAGCTGGCCGAAGTCATCATCACCGAGGATTCTGACCTTATCCTCTTTGGATGTGAAAAGGCAAGGAGTACAATAGAGACTGAAGTTTTCACAAAGATCAATTTCGACCTGTAAAGAGTGTAGTTTGCCATTTTGTTTTGTTTCCCAACAATGACTCTTACCCACAACTATTGATCAAGAAGCAATACACCGTGCTGGTCCCTCCAATTTGTTTAGTAAATAATGATGGTACTGCGTTCAAAAGAGGAAGTACGCTTCAGACATTTCAGGCAATGATAAACATTAAGCAGACCTTGGCGCAAACCTTGGTGGCAAATGTGGAACATTCTTTCTGCCGCAGGCATCACATACTCGTGACGCCTGCGGCAGAAAGAATGTTCCTCATCCGCCGCCAAGGTTTGTGAGTGGTGGTGCTGGCTAACACTCCCAGGGTTCTAGTAGGAAGCATAAATATTCCAGATAGTGGATGGGAAGATGGTGCCGCGGTAGCTCATTTGGTAGAGCATTGCACGCATAGTGCAAAGACGTAGTATCGTTTCCCACCTGCGGCAAGTTGCTTTTTCATCCACTTCCAATTTCATTTATAATTTCTTTATTTGAATTAGTAAAAGTCATTTCCCCTGCGTTGTGCTTGGTATTTTTGTTTGTCGGCTTCTTATGATGTGATTAATAAAAAATTGGGCCCCTCTGTTAACCCCCTTTCTTCTCGTTTATGTAGATTTGTATGTTACTTCTTTCAGGTGTTGTTCAAGATGGACCGAGCCGGCTTTGGCAACTTGTATGAGAAGTCGAGACTAGGTGAATGTTTCGGGCATCTTGCAGACCGGTTCACCCATGAGAAGTTTCGGCAGATGTGCATCCTTTCTGGTTGCGACTACCTCCCTTCCTTGCCAGGCATTGGCTTAGGAAAAGCCAGCAAATTTTTCAAGCTTGTCTCTAATCCCGATCTCCGAGCTGTAAGTGTTACTGTCACTGACAGAGCACAGTGTATTTGACCAGTTTCTTCCATAAAAAAAATACTGAATAGTTAAAAGCATGTCTATTTTTTAACTATTCAGTATTCAAGAATACAATTCTGTAAAATGGTTGGGTTTGAAGGCTAACTGTAACAAAATTAAGCTTTGGCTAAAGTGGTTATAAATGAGTTGTCCATGCTACATGACAAAGCTGCAGGGCTGTTAATTGTTAATTTTTTTATTAACAGCTTTTAACCCCGTAACTGCTGGGACAAATTCTGAAACAAATTTTGGAAGTGTGGAATTTTTTCAGGACCTGCATATTTTGTGTCATTTTCTCTCTAACATTTCTTTTTTTTTTGCAAATATTTTTTTTTTAATTGCTGAAAATTCGCGACAAGTCAAGCCCGAGGCCCATGAGAGTGATTTTGTAAGCTATTGCGACAAGCGGCGGCTTTGAGTGACGGAAAAGGTCATTGCTTGAACAAATTGCTTGTTCTTGTCGCTCGATTGCTCAGTTCTGGAAATCTAAAATTCGTCACTCATTGCCCGGAAGTGCTGTGAGTGACTAGCCAATAGCATGAAGCCAAAACTGGATGTACACCAGTCAAGTTACTACTGACTGTTGCATGAAACGAGCAAACAAATAAATTTTGATACATGCAAAAATAAGAACCTACTGCAAGACCTTGAGAAATATTTTATGTAGTTCTTTACAGTAAAACACATCAACTTAAATTAATAAAGCACGCCTCACGCTAGTTACAGCCCGTATTTGCTGCCCTCATACCGGCAACACCGGGGAGACATCACTCAAAGTCGTAGCTCGCGTGGGGTACGACTTGTAGGCAACGAGCAAATGCGACAGTCATCTCCGTCGTGTCGCTGTCGCATGCAAGATCACTTGCATGGGGTTTATGCTTTAAGGGGTTAAATGACTTCTAAGTGGACAATGTGTGCTCCTGGTAGTTAGTGGATATGACGCAAATACCAGCATATAACCTCTGACATTTTCAGTGTGCCATGTGCACCGTCTAATCTCGGAGGTCTTGCCGAGGAATTGTTCTCGCTCTCAGTGTTATAGGTATAGTGTCATTTCCGGCTAGCAGTCATGGTATTTTCTTCTTACTTTTTTTTTTCTTTTGGTAGTATCAAAACTGTCTTTCTGCAAGCTTTTCATGATGCATCCACTCGTATCTTGAACATAATTTTGTACTGATAATAGTTTCAGATAATGTACATGATCTGAAACTAGGATTGAAACTAAGTCAAACGTTTCTTTGCAGCTGGCATTTAACAATAAATAGTAAACAACTGAGGTCCATATATCTACAATATATGTGTACAGGCATTGGACAAACTATGTTTCTTCATAGAAAACTGAAGAGTTCTCTTTCTATTGTTAAATGCATGGCAAATCACGTGTTGGTTCACCCAGATTTAGAGCATGCAGCTATTTTGTGAGGTGTGCATTACATTAAAGTTGTTGCAGTGATGTGTAGCTAGATTCCTTTTTATCAAACTACTTAGCTACGTGGTCTGTCTATATAATTATAATTAAGCTCCGGTTGGAACCTCTGTACCTGTGACGACTGAAAGCAAGGTCACAGTTTTTCTTCATGTCCCATCATGACAAAATAGGTCTGCAATATGCTAAGCATTTGTTTCTTCTGTCAAGAACATTGTCGGAACTTCAAATGTGAGAAACTTGCATGTCCGTCTAGAAATTATTTTTTTTAAGCAATCTTAAGAACGATTAAGTGCATAGATGACGAGGACGAGCTTTTACAAACATTGTCAAAAGATGATAAGTTCGAAGGAAATTGAAGCAGAGTTTACAAATTCATAACTGCACCAAAAGCAGATATCTATTCTTTGCAGTGCATCTGTTACAGCATGTGAATCAGGCAAATTTCATTTGCAAGTTCACAGCTTACGTGATATTGTTAGTGTTTACAAGGGTTTTGCGAATGTCCTACTAGCGATCTAACAGCATATGTCGGAGCACTTTAAAATTAGTTTCGTCCACTTTAGATGTCTCGATAGTTGCAGGTTACATTGTGATTTCCTTTTTTGGTGCTGTGTTACAGAGCTGTAAACTTGATGCTTCACTTTTTGTAAATTTGTCAAGTTCTGGCAGTTGAAGATAATGATGGCCTAAATAAATAACCTGCTTCCTACATTCGGCAGATTTTAACTTTTTCTTCTATATGCTGCAAACCTAGTAAATTTCAATGGAGTGGATGTTGAGCAAAACGAATTCTATGTTTTAATGCATTTAGATAGCAGCTCCGACAGTAAAGCTTCCTCTTAACAGTGGATTGTACTCTATAGATCTGAGCGCAAAGCAGGGCTTTTATTGAAATCATTTTTACAGTGAAGATGATGATTGCTGTTTCTCCCTAGACGTTGCCCAAGCTGCCTTCATACCTTAAAATGCCTGCACTCACTGTGGACAATCAATACATTGAAGATTTTCTTAAGGCTGAGAACACATTCCGCCATCAACTAGTCTTCTGCCCTATCCGGAATGAGCTTGTGCCACTGAATCCTTACGACCCCAGTGTTGACCCCACAGACATGACCTATGCCGGACAGTATCCTTTCCTGAAATGCTGTTTTGAGCTCATTAGCTTTCATATAAGACAAAGCCTTTTTGAAATAGAACACCTAAGTTTATTGTAGCTACAGAACTGCTGCCCTGGACAGAAGCCGGTTTCCTTTAGATATTAACAAAGAAAAAGCAATGATTGCGCCTTCAGTGTCAATATGTAAAATTAAAAAACTTGCCTTTAGTTTTTCAGCTTGTGTAATACATACAAGTAAAAAGAGCATTGCTTTGCAAGGTGTTTTTTTTTTACACTTGTGATTACCTGAACGTTACTGCGACAGGGAATGAAGCCAATAATACCTTGAAAATTAATAGATGTGTAAATGAGAGACAGCTAAATATTTGTGTTTTCACTCTAGTGAAGTTGGAAACAGTGTCAAAAATTCGTGTAGTCGGGGACGTGGCATGACAAAAAAACAATGGAAAATGTGAGCTTTCAGCTCCTACATAGAGACTGAAACACAATTTTTAATTTTTGTCGTCACTACTTGACTTGCTTCATTGCATGTGTAATATAATGAGCGAAACGAAAACAAGATGAAAGCAGGAGCAAACATTTCGACAAGTAGACTTGTCTTTTTCAAGGCGACGTACGCTCTCCTCAGCACAGTATACATAGGTGTGGTTCTTCTAAAGGGGGGAGAGGGTTAGGCGGGTGGGCGAGGCAATGACCGAGGATGTGTTAGCAATGACGGTGCAGAATTGAAAAGAAAGGTGTGCTGCTGAAGGTAGGTGGAATAATGTGCAGTAATGCCATGTGTCAGCCGGTTGTCGTGTCACTGTAGGTTCCTACCTCACATTCCTCCACCGATGTTCAGTAGCAAACCTTTATTTTCAATTCTACACCCTCGCCACTAACACACCCTCCGTCATTGCCTCGCCCTCCTGCCTTACCTTCTGCCCCCTTTAGAAGAACCATACCTATACGTGCTGTGCTGAGGAGAACATATGTCACCTTGAAAAAGACAGGTCCACTAGTCGAAATGTTGGCTCCTGCTTTCACCTTGTTCTCGTTTTCCTCATCGTCTTGAATTTCCACCTCCCGCATTCCCCGTGTTTTCCCTGGCTATGAAATATAAGGAACTTGAGTTACACTCCATAGCTTCAAGGCACCCCACTTTGAGCTTACAGTTCAACTAGCTTCTGCTGCAAGCTTTTTCTTTTGCCTTTTTCCAATAGTTTCAACAGGTATAGCTATTGGACAGGTGTCTGCTTAGACCAGTCAAACATTTCATGTGCGACTTGACAGATCACACCTGTGCTCTGTACAAAGGTGCATATAGCAAATGTATTTGTAGCTGTTGTTAATAGCTTGTTTAAAGATAATTTAAAGCACTGTAAAAGATACATTACCTAAAGTTACTGTTAGTATGGCTGTATCAGTTGCATGGTCTGTTGCTGTGCTTGAGCAGCTCTCCCAATGAAAAGCATTCATTCATCTCAAAAATGTTTACCACTAAAGATAACCTGGCATCTGCAGATATGTCGTGATTGCCGGTATCATGTGCGACTGCTCAGGGAGTGTTTTTAAATGTGACCTGCACCTGATATTGGCTTTCAAATCTAACCCTTGACTGCTCTTGCCTGTACAAGACAGCTTCCAAGGGAGCAGGCTTTTGACATAGCAGTAGGGAATATTGACGTCAACACTGGGCAGAAGATTGACAGCTATTATCCAAAAGACGGAAAGGTAAAGAACTTTTTTGTTTACTTCTGCTCCCATCTCTTGCTGAGTCTTTCAAGGTAACCTTGTCTCATTCATTGCTTTGCTCAGATACTGAAACAGAGAGCTTCCTTGGGAAACACACAGGATCAGAAGGTAAATCCAAAGAATCGCGAAGGAGTAAAGGACAACACTCCGAGAAGACTTGGTGCATTTGAAGTTGCTGAGCGGAGATCAGCACAGCCTACAACTCCAAGGACTCCAGCCAGGCTGCCGCAGCGTCCTTCGAGGCCTTTGACGTCAGTGGAAAACATTGGTGAGACATTTCTCGATCCTATGAGCTGTTAAGTAGCCAGCTTGCAATAATTGCAACACTTTTTTTGTGGATCTAAAAAGACACTAAAGAGAATCGGTAAGTTTATTTAGTACAAGTACACTTTAGGTATGCGGTATATACAGGAGTATTTATGACAATAGCAGCTGATTTAAGACCATACGAAAAATACGCCCGACTTCTGTACACTGTCTGGTTTATTTCTGTTGGCGTGCTGTTTTTGTTATGCACCTTGTCTGCCAGTACTCCAGGGTGCAGACCTTGTCAAGCCTTATAGATGTCTTTTTGTCTGTACCCACCAAGTGTCTTTGATACTGAATCGATTGATTGATTGATTGATTGATTGATTGATTGATTGATTGAGGTCTCAAAGTCAAGGATGGTCTCAAAGTCAAGGACTCTGGGTCTTTATTTTTTTAGTACATTTATTATTTTTATAGCCCTTTAGTGTTTTTAGTAGTCAGTATATCAGTCTTGTGAAGTACGTGTTACTTAAAGGGCCCCTCACCAGGCCTAGGTGTTCAACACAAACAAGTGTCGTGCGTAGATCATGCGGTGGTAATTGTGGCGGGAAAATGACCGAAATTTTGAGCAGAAGACCGCATGCTCTTTTTCTCGAGGGAGCTGCATTTCAAGTGAGAGAGTCAAGGTCATATGCACAGATGCCTCTAAGCAAGACACATTGCTTTGAACGTCACCGACAGTGGCACTAACTTTGGTTAATCATCCAATTCGGAAGGCACGCCGCCACCATCGGAAATGTGCCATACAGCCAACGAGGAAGAGGAGAATAAAATAAAAAAGAGCCAGGGCTCATCACACAAACCCAATGTGGTCCCTCAGCTCCAGCATGGGAGGAGATGGGGAATGTATGTCCCTTGCTGACACTAGTTGAGGCAAAGGTAGTGTCTCTGCTTACAGTGACACTTGCCCTCTGGCTGCATGGTTATAGGAAGTACAATTTCTTCTAGTTCTTCCAGTAATCAACCGATTAGAAACATACTTTTGATAACACTCTCCCTAGACAGCACTTAACAACTTCCAGGGTACCAAACCAAAATTTACAATGGAGCCTTTTTCATTTTGTTTTTTGTTTTAGCTAGTTGGCTCTGTTGGAAATATTTCTCCTTTACTCTATACTCTTGCTATCCTCTCTCCCCGTTCTTTTACAGTGAAGCTGTACAGAATTCGACAATGATTTTTGCGTGGTGGCATGGTTGCTGTCAAGGAGGTTCAGGCACATTGTACAGAATGGAGCCAGCAGAGCATAAAGCAACATGCAGAGAGTATAAAAGTAGTAAAGTTGGGTATTGTGAAGTGCTTGCAAAGTCTCAGGTAAATTTTGGGCAGTGGAAAGGACTTCCGAAGGGCGCGAAAACTCCCTCGTACAGCTTTGTTGCTTTGCTGTACGAGTTGCTTGGATTTGCATACAGTTGAAAAGGTTTTCCATTTATGTAGCCATTTCTCACTCGTTATGCTAATGCAACAAATCTGTTCAGCTGCAATTCAGTATAACTGAGAGTTGGGCAAGTTGAATTCCATCTATTGCAGATTAACATCACGACAGGCAAAATGCCAATCCTTTGATCACCATCTGTTGTGTTGCTTAACCACAGTGAGCTGCAATTTCTCTTTCGTGCTCCAGATGCAGAATATGACAAGCAAGAAAGCCCTCGGCAACAACTGGAGGCAAACTTGTCGGGAAGCAGTGGGCCATCACATGATGATAAAGCAATGGATACCTCCCTCAACAACCTGAATGAAGTGGGAAATGTTTTCAAAGTGACGCCTAAGCGAGTGGTTCGCAGCAGGTACGTGTGCATTTTCTTTAATTCTTTAATTTGAGAGCTATACTCAGTGTGTTGGCTGTTCATAAAAATGCTATGTGAACTCTGTTTTATATAAGGCACTGCCTTTTGTTATATGGAGCACCTTTTCCTTGCCACTACTGAATGAATGTTAGTATTCACTCAAGAAAGTAAAGATTCATGCTGTAAGAGGTTAAGAATCGAACTCTTTATAGGGCAGACTGGGATTGAGAAAGTTAACTATGATAACTGTGACTACGGTCGTCAGTCATCAAATCTAATTTCACAGCTCGAGTCGGTCTGGTAGTTATACAGTAAAACCTTGTTAATTAGATCCTTGTTAATTTGGAAAATTGGATAATTCGGACTCTTCCCCTGGTCCCGACAGGCATCTGCATTATTCAGTGGACTGAAACTCTCATTGATTTGGATATATTTGTACGCGCACTGGTTAATTCAGACAACTCGTTAAGCGCAGTGAGCACGTAGCGCCGCAAATGTGTGACACGAAAGAGCCATGCAAAGCGACGCTGGTGTCCAGCTGAAAGCATCGGCGGAGTCGTATCGCCATAATCATCAGTGGAAATTGTATGAGAACAAGAGGAATGTTTAATGCCTATTTGTGTCTTTATAGCCTTGATTTTTGCGTTTGCTGCCACACATAGCACTGCATTAGCTGTGTGCCTTCAGAACTGCATAATTGCACGATCCAATATTGTGTCGATGGCGGCCTACATTTCATCTGCATTAGTTGTGGTCAAGAGTAGTCTCCTTTTGATTCAATTAGCGTGTTGACCACATACTTTCAAAACTGCATGGTCGCTGTCCATGATTGCGCATAAGCGACCGAAATTTTATCTGCGGCAGTTTCGGCAAACAGTAGTTGCCTTTTGACTCGATGCATTATGTCTGCACGCACAATGTCATGAACACAAGGAAGAAGAGTGCCAGCTACATCATGATGGACGAAAAATTTGGTGGTGACCAGTGCACTGGTGCAAAAATAATCGGGATGTGCCCGCATTGGAGAAATGCTTTGTGTCTTGCATGAACACATGCTCTGTGGCTGAACTGCAAAGGAAGTTGCGAAGCCCTTGCCCCTGAAAGTGCTAATCTGTCACGAGATGACATGAATTGCAGCTCCTACACTGCTTTTGTGCAAAATAGGAACAAGATTTGCCGATTCATTCAGTAAGTAAACTTGTGTCGACATAGTAAGCATTTGTTTATTGTTCTTTTTTTTATACCCCCCATAATTCGACAGTCGATTAATTGAGAAATATTTTTTGTTTCTGTGAAATCCCAATTAATGTTTTATAGTACATGCATAACTGTACATTTTAGAGCAATTGCTAGTGCTCAGGTTAATTCAGGAATGTGCAGCACTGTTTGCATCACACAGGCATTCTAATTAAACATGCCTTTTTGCCATTAAATTCATGATAATGTTAGGTTTTGAATACAGGAATCCTCTTATGCATGAGTTAGCGTTAACCCAATACAGCAACAGTTCGATAAAGGGGTCATCTTCAAATAGTATAACAGTGATGCATGGCGCTAATTCCTGCCATGTTTTCATGGATAAATGAACCTTTCATTCAGTAATGAATTAATTTGATCAATCTCATCTGTAGCTACGTCTCAAAGTAAAAAGCTTCTATCATGGTTAAAGGGCAACTCCAGCAATTTTTCTATGTCCATCGACCTTAATAAAATATTGATACTATCGACCTTAATAAAATATTGAATGTACATTCTCTTTTGTACTCCGATTATTTAGGTTTCCTGAAAATGGATTTGAAAGATCGATTGCGTGTTCCCGACTCAAGCCCATGAATGTACGACACTTTACTGGCCACCCTGTGTTTGTGATGTCAAAGACTACACCGCCACTTTGCGCAAAAACAATGAAACTGGCTCCTTTTTCTTCAAGACAATGGCCAACAATAATTGTTTTGACGGCCAGATACCAGTGCTTCTCTTCGTCTTACCACAGCACAATGCCTTGAGCTTGGGCACATCAGCTGCCTCTTGCCGTGGCGATGCATCAAAAGCAAACGGCGATCCTTCAGCGGTCAAATCGTTGCTGTCTTGTTCGAAAGAGCTTGAAAAGCTCCCCTTGTGTTCAGAAGACACCGTCAGCTTTGCTTTTTTGGTTTAACACCACGTGTACTGCGCATTTAGCACGCATTCTGGGTGTTTACATTATGGTAGTGTAGGATCTGATGTCATAGACTTATCGCGACATCACACAAAACAGCTACCCGTTTCGGTTTTGGTACCTAGTTCATTGGTTATTTAAAGTTACTAATGAGTTTCTAAGCAAATTCAGCCACCCTACTGGCGACAGGACTATCACTGCCATTTGAATATGACAATATCCTAGTATGGCTGAAAAAGAAAAACCGCCGTAGTTGCCCTTTAAAGGGAACCTGAACCACCCCTCGGGCTTGACGAAATAACATAGTCTGTGGGTAGCACATGCTGCTGTGAACATCTCAGCCAAGTTTTGCTGTCGTAAGCGGTGCGTGAAGCTCGCAAGCGGATCGCGAAGTCAGCTTTCTCTCTTTTCAACAGAAGGCTATGACCTCACTCTTTTCTGGACGCTTTATTTCATCATCAGGCACTTTATTTTATAATCCCTTAGATGGCTGCTACTGGCCAATAGCTGACATCAAGCTGCGGTCGGCTACATGGCATAGATACCACGGGGTGCCGCTACGAGTCCACTGGCTAAGTGCACTCACTGAGGACAACCACATAGGCACCAAAAGCGGAAGTCGTGGCGTCTACATTAACATCCAACATGACATTTTAACTGCACACCACGATGACATGTAGAAGGTGGAGCATTTTGGGCAAGCTCCTCTGTGTCGTAGCCTTAGCAGTGCAAGGTATTGATGTAGGAATGGGAGTGCAGCGGAGGCTATGTTTGATTGCCAATAACTCTGCTTCTGTGCAACGCATTGAAATACTTTTTGCGGCAAAGTATTTCTGAAATAGCCTATTTTCATTTCAAATGCCTTTCTCCACTTTGATAAAAATGGTTCAGGGCCCCTTTAACATACAGTTTGACCTATGGTATACTGGAAAGATGTTCTCCTGTACCATTCCTACAGATTAGAGTGCTAGGTAGTAAACTACGAAAGATCATAGCTTTTAAACCTGTTATTTTTATTTCCATTGACAGGTTTTTCTCATCACCAGCAGCTTCTGTTTCACCGAAGAAAAAGCTTACAGAGTGGCAAATTCAGCTTTCAGAACCTGTTTGTGATGGGGGTAAAGTTGTGTTGAGCAAGATCCCACAGAACAGTGCATCACAGGGGAAATTTCAATGGGGTTCGAGGCTTGCACAACAGGATCCTGCAGTAACAACAGTTTCGAAGCAAGTGTCAACACCCTTTAAGCGACTGAGGCTGAGCATGTCTGCACTAGAAAGTAGCAAGAAAGCTTCATGTGTCCTTGGCCCGACAGTTGGAGAAGATGAAAAAAATTTTGAAGTGTTGGAAGGAGGTGGCAGTGCTAGACGGTGTGGCAGCTTTAGCCAGCCAGAGGTCTCAAATTTGCCAGAAAACAGCTTCAGCAAGTCACCAGCATCGAATAGTGGCTCAGTTTCAAAGAACACAGATGACTCGCAAGCTGTGCAGCACCGCAAGTCACTGTTCGAGGTTCTAGAAGAAAAACGCCAATCTGCACAGACTCAGAGTTTTTCTCCCGCCAAGTTCAAAAACCCCTTTGCAAAAGCATCGGAAAGGCCTCCTACGAGTGACCTTATAGTTCCGGAATCAGATGAAGAAGACCCAATGCCCCCAGGTTTTCGAGAATCATCAGAACTAAAACAGGAGTTTTCTTCGACAGAAAGATGGCAGGTCACTGCTGCCATGGCAGATAACCTGCAAGAAAGTGAAGAGTCTCCAATTCCCAAGTTTAAAGCCAGCTGTAATTCCTCCGAAGTGCAAGGGAACTCATCACAAGACTTGGATTACCCAAACTCGCTGGAAGATGATGAGTCACCATGGCCTTCGAGACCAACAATCAAACAGGATCCCAGTGCAACTGAAGTGATTGAAGAGAGTGATGATGATGATGACTTAATGGTTACGAGCACTGTCATTGTAAGAAGACCCATTGAGACACCTAAGCACCTCATCGTCAAGCCACGAATTCCACCTAAACCCACTAAGAAAGGTAAGTTGCCATGTTGTATTTGACTACATTTACCGGTACTTTTAATTCTGGCTCTTGCACTTATATTTAGCACTAAAAGTGAATTTTTTAAACTACTGCTTCTATTTGACTTGCGTCTATTGCTTTATGCTGGCTTTGCTGCTTGCCAAACCACTACACTGAAGTATAATACAGTACGAGAACGTTTTAGTGGCTAATGATGACCATAGCGACAGTCTAGAGCCTGTTTCAGTACGTTTTGAATTTTTATTTTTAAATATTTTGACAAATGCAATGACATTTTTTCATTGCGATGTTACGTTGCTCTGGCTTGTAGCTGTGGCATTCTACTCCAGAACGTGAGGGTGCAGGTTTGACTCCTGGCCACTGCATTCCAATGGAGGCAGAATTTAAAAATTCTCACGTACCATGCTTTTGGTGGATGTTAAACCTAATCTGTTAATGAATCAGCCTTATCTTCTACACATCTCTCATAACCCACTGCGCAGTTTTGGAGTGATAAAATGCATAATTTAATTTTTGTTTCATTGCTGCATTAGTTTGTGAAAAACATTAAAGGGTATGGATTAGAAAGCAGGAAAGAATGGCTTTATTAGCTCATTAACTCCCTTAGTGATAGTTTTAGTGCAAACCCTATCTCAAGTTGAAACCATATGCACTGCACAACTATAGTCATGTCATACCCCTCACAGCTACAATTCAGGTTTCAAGTTCATTCATCAAGGATAACAACATGGCTGTCTTTAAGCAGTTTTTGTTGAACTGCTGGGCTTTCTTGCATTTGACTACATTCTAAAGCCATATTACCAAAGTACTGTTGTTGACTTTGTATGCAATATTCACCTCTGACTTTTTGCCCTTGTTATCCCTTATGGGATTTACAGTGTATAAATATAATTAACACTCCACTGGTAAGGCCTGTTTGAAAGGCACTGCATTACTGTGTGTGGTGATATTCCACATCAAAGGTGTTGTATTTTACACTTGCTGTGTGCCTGTCTGCATTATTCGTGTTCTTTATTTATTATTATTATTATTTTTTTGCAGCATTATCAAGGCAACGGCGTCTGGGTCTTTCAAAGTCTGTAATGAAGAAGGACTCCAAACAGCAAAGTTTGCTGGAAAGCCTCGCCAAATTCCAGTTCAAAAAATCTTTTCTGTAAAGTACAAACTTTGTAAAGTAGATGTGATATAGACTTTTCACTGGGGAGAACCTATAAAGTGAGCTTTTAAACATCATGTCAAGTTGTGCCAGTGCTTTGATTTGCATGTGTTTTCGAAACCCATCAATTCTGTTTATGATAAAGGGAAAAGCTTGCAGAAGCACAGAACTATATAAATTCTCAGATATTGTCATGCTTATCTTTATGGGAGCTTTCATGTTAACATTACCGTATCTACTCGAATCTAGGCTGACCCCGATTCTAAGCCGACCCCCTAAAGTCCAAAGCCCCCCAAAAAAAAAGTTGCCTCGAATGTAGGCCGAACAAAAAAAGCGAGGACAGCGTTGACAAAATGCAAACAGCATTTATTGAATCTGAACATGCAGAGCTAATTCAACGTCATCGTCGCTGCTAGACTTGTCACTGTCACCTTCAAACAGTGCACTATCTTCAGTACCGTCAAGTGCATTAGATAAGCTGCACTTTTTATAGGCGTGCACGATCAAAGTACCTGGGGTGTCGTCCGGCACTCCAGCTACCCAGCCCGCCAGCTGCGATAGCGATGCACGTTTGATGGGGCCGTTGCCGTTAGCATGTGGTCTTCGTCAGTCAACCAGTCCGTGTAATATTTCCGCAGACGATCCTTGAAAGGTTTCTTGATGCATACATCAAGTGGCTGTAACTGGCCCGTCATGCCGCCCGGTATGACAGCGAGGTCCATGTTCGCTTGGGCGAGCACAGCCTTCACGTTGTCGGTCAAGTGCCCACGGTAAGAATTGACGATAAGGAGCGAGTTCTTCGTCAAAAGGGCTCCTGGACGCCGTCGCCACACAATCTTAACCCACTCTTCCACCAATTTTCATTTGCTCGCACAATAACATTTCTTGGGAGAGTTTCTCGAGCAGGCAGTGTCTTCCTTTTAAATATAATATAAGGAGGGAGTTCATGTCCATCAGCTGGGCAGCACAGCATCACAGTTGCGCGCTGCTTCTTGTAGCCCGCAGAGCGCACCTTCACCTCCTTGGCACCCTTTTCATTCACGGCGTACGCCACTGGCATATCAAAATACACAGCCATCTGGTCGGCATTGCCAATTTGCCCAAGGTTGTAGCCTGCCGCTTCTCTCTTTTGCAACACGTAGCGCTGAAAAGCTATCAGCTTTTTTTCGAAATCGCTTGGCGAAGTGCGGCGTCGGAGGCTCAAGCCGAAGCGCTTCATGAATTTCTGAAGCCGGCCCCGGCTGGCTTTGAAATCCTTTGGCGTTAGGCCTCGCTCCCTCGAAAGTTCCCTAGCTTTTATTAGGAGCTCTTCTGTTGTCACTGGAAGGGCAGCTGCTCTCTGTGTCCGAACAAAGTCAGCCAAAACTGTCTCCACTTCGTGGTGACAGCCTTTCTTTGGTCCGCTAAATGCCATCCTCGTTGTGGCGCACGCAAAAAGCTGCTGTCATTGTCGCCTCCAACAACGGACGTTTTTCTCATAGGAGCCGAAGTCCCTCCCGGCTTGAAGATTCGACGATGCCTCTGCGGCTATCACACTTTTCGCTTAAAACCGGCACTGTAGTGGCATCTCCTGCTTGGTGCCATCGCGATAACAGCATGCCCCACGCCGATACAGCCGACATGACACAGGTCAAAATGGCGACCTCGCTTGCGTATGGTTCGCTACTAGCACAGCTAGTAGCAGCTGCGATACTGGCTTTTCTAGATGGTGCTACTATGCACCATATTTAGCAGTTTCAATTAAAAACTAGCGCGTTTCTTAAATTCCTCGAATCCTAGAGTAGGGAATATGATTATTTTAAAAATACTATCGACCTAGATTCAAATAAATGCGGTATTTCAAAAACACCATTTCCTTTCAGGAATGCTACATCACGCTGATAACGTGCGTGAAGTGGAATTACCGGGTGCACAGTGTTAAGGAAAGGAGAGGCACGCAATATTGGTGGGGATTGCTGTTTGGGGAGAAGATTTCTAAGCCCAAAGGGTGTCATCTCTTCTTAGAGTGTAGTCGTAAGTTTTCACGCCGCGGTTAAGAGATACGAAATGTCTGAAGGTACGTCGGATGTACCCGAATCCCAGAAGTTAGAGATGCATCGGAGTTTCTGTTTCGCTAGATCTGCGGCTCCCACCTACCAATCTCTGCACATGTTTTTGCAGGAAGATGTTTTAACCCAAAAGGGATAATTAAAAATGCATTTGAAAAGTCGCGAAGAGCAGCATACGAAAAGCCTGGCACGAGCGAAGATACTGCTCCAGGAGAGCAGGAAGGTCTGTACTATGGCCCTTACTGCCTCCATGGGAAAGTCAGCGCCGTTATTTTGAAGGTAGAGCACCTTCGTTTTTGACGTCCGCCGTACCTTTAGAGGCAGCGTTAAAGATACCGTTGCCCATACCGACCGTCCATCTTGGCTACGAATATGCATGTCTCGACATCACGTCCCATAAACCATGACGCCAGCATTGAGACATGTGCCCTCTATGCCGAAAACTGTGTTGCCGCTCACCTTGCAGAGCAAGATCACTCGTGAACCATTAGCTTATGTACGAATGGCTGGCGGCACACAACATCGTACAAGCTTGCTTGAAAGTTTCACGTGCTGACACCGATACACAGGAATTGCTATTAATCAACACCACAAATTTGATTACAATGTACTTAGATCACAACGACTGTTCTTTGCACCGCACAAGACTAAGGGCCCATGTGTAGTGCACCAACATGTATTTTGAGAAGCAATCAATAAGTACCCACAAAATCTGCGAGAAAATAACTGCTTGCAAATAAAAAAATTGTGCACAGCCATGTTGGGTGAACTGACACAGCACTGCCATGGAGGAGAGAAAGGGCTAGGAGGGAGCATTTGAAGTCACATTTTGAAGACACATTTGAAGTCATACGTGTTGGCCTGATGCATGATCCTGACGTCAGCAGGTGTGGAAGGTTTTAGCATAGTTTCCTACTTACATGCTATATGGTTTGTGCTTCTGCTCTGCAGGCAAAGTGCAGCTGAATCGCGACTCCCAACTGACTTTTTGAGGCAATAGTCGTTTGACGCTAGCACGCGGGCAGAAATCGAAGCGTCTTTCACTTCGCTTGCAAAAGCTTCCACGGTGTCTGTGCACCTCACATCTTAGAGTTAGGTTAATTATTCTGGGCTTTACATGAAACAAAAATGAAACTAGAGACACCGTTGTCCATGCCGTCATCCGATGGTCATATTCTGGACACTGTCAAATTGTTATATTGTCAAATTCAGCAATGACAGTATCAGACCTAATGCGAGAAAGACCCAGCTCCGACAGCATTGGGTTTTGAACTGTTCTTTTTATTTTTCTTATATTGCACTGGGCACGCTGCATGGCCGGGAGCTAACTTCTTCCTCCTTGACGGGCACTGCACGTAGAGCAGGTTTTGGCCTGGGCCTGAGGCTAAGGGCGCTATAGGGCTCCCCCCTGTAGTGCGGAAGCCAGAGGAACCGCCCAGTGAACACGCATAGATGTGACCACCCGGAGTGATGAAGGAATCGAGGCCAGGTCGAGTGGAGGAATCACAGGCACAAGAGCAGTGACATAGGCAGGTTTGAGTCGGTCAGCAGCCACGTCTTCGCGACTGTTAATGTCCAGTGTGAATGTTTTAGGTGTACGATTGAGTACGCGGAATGGTCCATCGTAGGCCAAGGTGACGGATGGATGAACTTGGTCACGCCAAATGAAGACATAACTGCAGAAATCTATATCCTGGCTGACAAATACAGACCGGTAGTGCCGGTCAGCAGGAATTACAGGAGAATGGTCACGAAACGTGGTGCACAGCTCCTGGATGTGGGCGGAAGCATCAAGGGTGCAATGTGGCGACGACAGCTCAAGGAATTCTCCAGGAAGGCGCAGGGGAATGCCGTAGACAAGTTCAGCTGATGAGCAACCTAGATCAGCCTTCAGTGCTGATCGGATGGCCAGAAGGATGAAGGGAAGGTGCACGAGCCAATATTCCCTTGGCTGATAAGTGGCGAGTGCAGCCTTCAGTTGTCGATAAAGTCATTCCACCATGCAATTCGCGGAAGGATGGTAGGCAGTAGTATGGATGTGTCGAACGCCAGGATGTTGGCAAGCGCAATGAGTAGGGCCGATTGAAACTGGCGGCCTCAGTCGGTGGTAACAACAAAAGGGCACCTGAAACGTGACACCCAGCCGATCATGTAAGCTGGAGCAACTGTCTCTGCCTTAGTGTCTATAATGGGAAACGCCTCTGGTGATCGGTTGAAGCGGTCCACACATGTGAGCAGGTAAGAGGCCTCATGTGATAGCGGGAGAGGGCTGACAATGTCGAGATGCACATGGGAAAACCTCGTGTCCGGAGCCAAAATCGGGAATTAGACGTGACAGTATGGCGGTGAACTTTAACATGCTGGCATTGAAGCCAGGTTCCCGCCCAACGACAGACGTCTGCACTGATGCTAGGCCCAAGAAAGCGAGTTGACTAATTTCTGGGTCGCACGAATTCCAGGTGGCTCAGGTTGTGCAGTTAATCAAAAATTGCGCGACAAAAAACCAAAGGCATGAAGGGTCGAGGAACACCAGTGGATGTCTCGCACATTATCAACAAGGAAGGAAATGGAAGCAGGCACTCGGTGAAGGACAGGGACGTGGATGAGGAACGAAGGCAATGCAGCTCATTGTCGTTGCTCTGGGCAGCTGCTAGTTCCTCCATGTCCACCGGTGGTTGGGCCGCCAGGGCAACTACGGGGGAGAATGCATCAGTGGCAGCATTTTCCGGCCCATGCACGTGGCGGAGATCCACTGTGAACTTGGAGATAAAGCACAGTTGGCGGATCTCCCGTGCAGTGTAGTTGCTGTGATTCCTATGGAAGGCACACGTCGGGGGCTTATGGTCTGTGACGACGTGAAAGACCCGGCCCTTCAGAAAGTGGCCAAAATGCCTAATGGATTGGTAGACTGCATGGAATTCTCGACCGAATGTACTATATTTAGCTTCAGGTGGCTTCAGTTTTTCAAGAAATAACCAAGAGGCTGCCAACCAGATGTTGCTTGAGAACTGTGCCGACTGCCATGCTCTATGCATTGGCGATGAGACGAATTGGGAAATCAGGAACGGGATGTATGAGCATGGTGGCGTCTGCCAACACTTTCTTGGCAGTAGCGAAGGCAGATGCAGCTTCCTCAGTCCACTCAAGTGGCACAGCCAGATCTTTTTTGATAGCCAGTAGGTCGGTCAGAGGATTCAGGCATTGGCACACTTCGGAAGAAAGCGGTGATGAAAATTCAGTAGGCCCAGGAATTTTCCAAATTCTTAGTAAAGTCGGGGGTGGAAAGCCTTGAATTACCTTCACTTTGCTGGCGAGAGGCCGGATAGATAGATAGATAGATAGATAGAATAAACTTTAATGTCCAACAGAAAAGGTGATCTACCCACCCCCCGACGCGCAGGTCAGGGGGCGAGTGCCGCCGCCTCAGATGCAGGCTGGGAGGTCTTGGGTCCCAGCAGCCTCTTCGGCCAGTTGGACGAGCCGGAGCTGGAGCTCAGAGTCCGAGCTGCGCAGCAGGGTCTCCCAGGTGTCTCTGCTACCTATTTTGTGCGTTCCCTCGGGAGAGTATGGACATTCCCATATTATGTGGTCGAGGGTCCCTCTCGCCCCACAAAGATTACATTTATCGCTCCTGGCCTCGGGGAACATGTGGTTTGCCATAACCGGGTGCGGATATGTATAAGTTTGTAGTCGTCTCCACGCGACTGCTTGTCTGTTGTTTAATTTTGGGTCTGGCGGGGATACCAGTCTACGAGCCAATCTATAATGCTGCGTGATCTCCCCATATTTTAGCATGCGCTCTCCGCTCCCTCGGTCATCGAGGGGCCCCATACCTTGTGGAGTGACAAGGTGGCCTAAGAACTAGATGGTAGCGACGCCAAAGAGTCACTTGTGCGAATTAATGATGAGACCGTAATCATAAGGTCGTGGGAAAAGAGTGCACAGGTGAGCTTCACGCTAGGGGTCGGATGAACTTGCGACGAGGAGAACATCAAGGTAGGCAAACAAGAAGTCAAGACCTTGCCTGACCTCGTTGAAAGTGTGCTGAAAAGTCTGTGCAGTGTTGCGCAATCCAAAAGCATCCTCATATACTCGAAGAGGCTGAAAGTGGAGGTAATAACCATCTTCAGAATGTCAGCGGGTTCCACAGAAATTTGATAAGTTTTCAATAAGTCAATTTTAGAGAAGACCCTGCACCCAGCCAAATTTGATGTAAAGTTTTGTATGTGAGGAAGTGGATAGCGGTCTGGTAAGGTGTGGGCGTTCAGAGCGTGATAATTCCCACATGGTCTTCAGTCACCAGGATCTTTCTTTGGCACCATGTGGAGTGGCGATGCCCAGTTGCTTGAGGAAGGTTGCACAATGCCGAGTTGAAGCATATGCTCAAACTCGTGGCGAGCGATGGCAAGGCAGACTGCGTGGCCGAGTAAAAATGAGGGGTCCAGAGGTCACGATGTGGTGAGTGATCAAGTGCATCACCGCTGACTCTGGTATGCGGCTTCGGAAGATTGGGAAAATTGGCGAACATTTTTGCGTACGGTGAAGCGAGTGCAAGAGCTCAAAGCCCTGTCGGTGAGGCGGTGCAGACTACACAGTTGATGGAGAGGCGTGTGCTAAGATCGATGAGGTGATGAGCATGCATGTCTACCGCAAGGTTGAAGAAACTGAGGAAGTCGGCACCGAGAACAGCTTGCAAAAGATGAGCAAGAATGAAAATCCAACGAAACGTCCAGTGAATTCCAAGGTTAAGTGTAAGAGACCGTTGGCCATATGTGTGTATGGCGGAATTGTTTATCACTTGGAGTGGGCACGTCTGTTCTTTGCGACAGCAATCTGTACAACAGGCCAGTATGACGCTAACCGGGGCTCCTGTGTTGACAAGGAAGCGAGCGCCACTGATCTTCTCTGAAATGTAGAATAGGTGGCATGTCCTTCGACCTGTACCACTTGCTGCCGTCATTGGCCAGTCGCAGGATTTCCCGACCAGGAGGACAGACGGGTGAACTTGCGAGCAAAGGTGCCGAATACATGGTGGTACCAGCACACAGCCGAAGACGAGCTGTCGCGTCGTGCGTCGGAGGGTTGAAACTGGAGAGTGCGGGGGTGCCGGGGAGCGACTGCGGGACCGGAATCTTGAAGATCATTGTGAGAAGGGCGCAAGGTCATCTAGACGTCTTATAAAGGCGTCCAGACGGCCCTCTTTGTTTGTGAGCGTAGGGGCTGAGGCAGTAGTCGGAGGCAGAGTCGTAACGGCGCTGAGGCTAGGGGCCCGCGAGTAGCCCGCAACTCAGTCAGCCAGTTCAGCAAGCTTGTCTAATGGCACATCACCCGCAGCCACGAGAACTCGGGCCATGTTCTGCGGGAGGTGCTGGAGGAACAACTCACGCAGCAGCTTGTCCTGTTGAAAGGCGAGGTCTCCGCCAAAAAGGTGGTGCATGCGTTGAAGGAGCTGTGAAGGGCGACTGTCACCAAGATCCGTAGCTTTGAGGAGTTGGAGTCAGCTGCTCAGACTGACTTGCAGGAAATGATAGCTGCCGTCAAAGTGTCAAAGGGCTGGGTCGGGTCCAGCGAGGTGATAACATCCGCTAAGTCCTTGGCAACGTCCGGAGGTAAGGAGGACACCAGATGTAATAACTTAGTCTGTTCACTGGTGATATGGTGGAGGTGAAAGTGTGCCTCGCCCTGCAGGAGCTAGATGCTGGGGCTGTTGTGCCAAATGGTGGCAGGTTGATGTGTTGGTACGCGGCCACCGCGGCGCTGCCAGGTCGGGCGACCTCCTGGTCGTCACTGGCAGGAAGAGCAGTAGAGCCGGCAGGAACCATGCCGGAGGGTTGGAGCTGCGTGTTCTTTACCGGGTCGCCAAATCTGTCGGAGCTAATGCGAGGAAGACCCAGCCCCGGCAGCATTGGGTTTTGAACTTTATTTTTTTATATCCACTGCTCACGCTGCGCGACCGGGAGCTAGCTTAATTCCTCCTCCTTCACAAGCGCTGTACGTGGAGTGAGTGGTGGCCTGCGGCCCAGGCCTGAGGCAAGAGGCGCTACAACAGCATTTTGAGCCAATCAGAAAGGCTGTAGCAGCTCCGTGGGCCAATCACAACTAACAAGGTGACGGATTTGACAATGTCCAGAACACGACCTCGATGAGTATCTTAGCTACAAAGCAAGACTGGAATAAAAAAGTCGCAGTTTCGGCGAAGCATCGATTGCGATAGCAAATTAGTAGACAGCTCTACGAAGTAAGGATTGTAGTTTTATCGGCCGTATAAACATGAAAATATTCGCTTAGTACCTGAAATAACAAGCTTGGTGTCAGCACACACAAGCAAACATGAACACATCACACTCGAGCGCTGAGGTGAGCAAGCGCTGCTGCAGCAGCGAGCAAAGTCACCTTTCTGCTGTCTTTCACTTCAACGCAAGCGTGGCAAGAACACAGCACGCATAAATGTATAAGCCATCTGCAGATCCTTTTCAAGGTATGGCGCACACAGCTGTGCGATTATTGCCTAGATTTCCATCTAGGTAATATAGTGAGAAAATATGGTATTGGGAGAGTATGCGTACGTCTATATGCCTAATGTACGTAACGTCGTTGAAGAAACTGGGGCTCTTCACAGGCAAATGAGCTATAACTGAATTTCATCACGTAGACAAGCATATGCGTGTGCATGTACCGATTATCGGGGAGAACATGGAATCCTTTCTCTAGCTAAAATGAATATTTGCATCCGGAAATGTGCACCTGGCAAGTGCTACAAAAGGTGCTTCGAAGTGGCTTGGACAGATCAGACTACTAGAAGTGCTAACGCATTGTCCGAGACTGATGATGATGATAGTGATCTAATATATCAGACAGGCATTGTGTCTGCCTTCCTTATTTGATCTACCCCTCCCAAATCCAATACAGTCGAACCTGAACGAAGTCGCATCCAATAGAGAATACCTTCGTTATAACCGGAATTTGTTGCAAGCATGTACAGTGTCGTCCACTCTTAGTACGAACACGGCGCAGCATGGCCACGCTCCGCGGAGCGCTAGCGCCGAAGGTGCGGCTGTGCATCGAAGCTAAGCAGTGCAGGGGCCTGGAGGCGGGGCTTCGTGTCTGCTAAAGCGCGCGAGCGCGTCGTGTCAGCTTTGTTGTAAAGCACCGAACTCTCGGCATGCTGGTGGCGCCTGAGCGTGCGGCAATGGCGTTGCGGGAAAGCGCACTTCACTCACTGCAGCGTGTTGTGCAGTTTCCGCGTACTCCAACTGAGCGGTTCCTCTTTTCAGTGCCACGATCCCCGTTAAACGCATATGTATATGGTTGCAAACTTCTTAGAATTAGTTTGGTTTATCGGGTTTTACGCCGCAAAAAGACTGCCTATGAGAAACGCTGTAGAGGAGGGCTCCGGATAATTTCGACCAACCGGGGCTCTTTAACGTGCACTGACATTACGCAGCACACGGGCGTCCTTCCATTTCACCTCCATGAAAATTCCGTGACGTTGGTCTCGATGTCTGTTGGGTTTCTTAATTCATATATATGAATATCGCGAATCGTCGAGATGGTTGAAGCAGTCGCCCAACAAGCGGGTCTCAGGCACCCAGCAGGACCTGTCCTACTCTCTGACAGAGGCCTGGACTGGCCTCACTCTTGTCCGCTGCATTATAATACCTATATCGTCGCTTGCACTGCCTACCTGGCTAGTTACTGGGGTACAGTGGCCCTACCCTTTATTGCCACCTGCTACATATCGTTCTTTCTGCCCCGACCCGTACTTCCCCGCGATGGACCTAAGCGAGTAATGAGCCTGCAGTCACCAGTTCCACGTGCGTGCCACTGTTGTGGATCAGCTTCTCCGTTCTTGAGGCCTCAACTTCTCTATTATGTCCAAACACATGACCTAACTAAATGCCACGAACAGAAAAAAAATCAATATGTTCTCTGTGGAATCGAATGCCAAGGGCTGCGACAGCGTCCTGCCGTTCATCACCTCCGCCTTCCAACACCGTACGTTGCGACACCACTGCTTTAAATCCATTCTCTACACTTAAACCCAGAGCTATACTTTGGACACCACCCTTCAATTTTCCAGTGGGCCCCTCCTGAAGAATTCGCCTCACCCGCCTTCGCGTTCTGCCTTCCCAAGGTTGCCCTAAAGCGCGCTAAGGCGGTTCACGATAGCTTAGGCATGGGATAGCTTGGGCATTAAGACACTCCAATTCACGACCTTTGGTGGGAGTCGAACCTTGAGCTTACGTGGAAGTAGAACCCATGACGTTTGGTGTTAAGGTGAAATTAAGGCATAGTTAATTAACATATGCTTAATTAGGATACTCGAACCCACGAGCCTTGGTGGTAATTAGGACGAAGTAGGGCAGTTAATTAGGGCACTCGAACACATGACCTTTGGTGGGAGAAAATAAGTAACAACGCATTCGAATGAGAATGTCAAGTAACTTAATGTCTCGTGAGCGCGGCTAGGCTTTCGCTTTCACCCTCTTTGGTGTATGCTAAGCTAAAGTGGCTGTCACTTTTTCCTTTTTTGTTTGTAAACGCCCAGGCCACCAGTGTGTGCGTGTGGACAGTCCAACTGCAACTGTTGAAAACTAAGAACAGTGCAGGGCCAGCACACGTGTGTCGACCGTGAAACGTCGCCTTCGGGGCTCAAATTGAGAAGAGCGGCTCAGATGCCAATTGTGAGTGAGGGCAACGAGTAAAAGCGCCTCGAATATGCTCGGCAGCATGGACATGAACAAGAGCATGAACAATGGACCGAGGTCCACTGGGCGAAGGTGGTCTTTATGGACGAATCTTCATTTACTACAAGGTGGAACCAGCGACAGCGAGTCTGGAGTGCCCAAAACTGCCGGTAAGCTCGATTTACGGAAGCTGTCGTGTGCTGGAAAGTCCTAACTTAGATTTTGCACGCTAGTATTCGTTGTCCAGGTGCATATTCAAATTGTACAAAAAGAATTCATTTATTGCACTAGCCGCATTGCACTTTGACTCCGCACTTTGTGCTCGCTCCAGTGCATATCGCGTTCGTGCCGAGTAGAAAAGCGTGCAGGTCCCTGAAGCCAGAGTGCAGCACTACAGTGCCTGCCATAAAATGAGTGCCTGTGAAATATTTGTAAAGTACCACAGTAGTCGCATTCAGGATATACTGCCCTCGCGATAAATGAGTCGTTTGCGCTAAGTATAGTAATCCTTCGGTTTGAACGTCCCAAAGCTGCACATATGGGGTAAAAGATGCGATAGAACGGAATATAATTATAATTTATGTTGTGTTTATCAGGCTACACATTTTAAAGGAGAAATTTAGCGAACATATCTAATCAACGGGGCTTGCCGCCAGTACAACAGTTCGGGTTCAAACTATGACAGAAGTATACTTGCACTGAATGTAATATGACATGCACAAACTTGGGAATCCCATAGAATATATTGCTCCTCAATAAATATCAGTTACAGAGCTGATTTACGTGCACTGTGGCATACGTAGAAACAATGTTCTGCCAGCATCTGGGCATAGGAAATCTATGATCACAAATGAACCGAGAAAATAGGTACCCTTTGCCATATTTCCCATGGCAGCTTTCAGGGAAAATTAGCCCATCAGACAAAGCTAAAAGATAAAACCGTTCAATACGTGTTACTTGTAGCCAATGCTTTCATTCACAATATATACCAACGCGCCAACTTGATTTTTTTTTATGTGTATCTGCCGGAGTTCATGGAGCGAGTCCCAGCTAGCGGTCACTCTGCAATGGGTGTTTGGGGCGTCGTGACAGCCGAAGGCGTGGGACCCTTCGTGACAATCCAGAACCGCTTCAGTATAGATTCGTAATGTGCTCTCCTGAACGATGTGCTGCTCCCATACCTTGGCAGGCCATTTCCTGAATATATGCTTTCATCCTGCAGCATGATCACTCTCCCATACACAAGTCCCAAAATATTGCTACGTTTCTAGAGAGTCGTGATGTGGCAGTCCTCGAATGGCCTCCACAGTCACTGGACCTGAATGTAATCGAAAACGCCAAGGGAAACAAGGGCTGCTCTCGCCCACCCACAGACGTGCCCTCTCAGCGGACGCGCTGCGGGCTATTGTCGAAGAGCAGCAGGAGCGGCTTAGATAAAAAACCAACCTTTGTCGGTCCTTATCAGCTTCCTGCAGAACTGAATGCAGGCTGCGATAGGTGCTTGAAAAATTTCGAAAAAGGTGTTCGGACCCTTCATATGCAATTTTTTCGTAAACTAAGTCTTCGCATGAAACAAGCGCTGCGAGGTTTCCGGAATGGTATTTAAAGAGTCCACGTCGATTTAGTTTTTGCTTTTAGCGTCCCTTTAAAAGCAGAAAAAAAAATGTCCGAACGTATGGCTGCTTCAGGCAGCATATACGCAACTGTAACGCACACCCAAATCAAATTCGCACTCAATTTTATTGGTTCGTGATACAAAACAAGGTACACCCAAACCTAACGTGCACCCGATTGTGTACTAAAAATCGAGAATACCTCCGATTAATGCACCAATAAGCTGAAACTTATGGAGTTTGTACTTCACAGAATACATATTTGCATTTATCGATCGCAAACCGCATTTTATGGGTGTATACGGACCATCACATGCATACAACGTGTCGCCCTCCGTGTGGTACACTTGAGACTCCGCAAGCATTGTGAATGGGATGACGGCCTACACCAAAGTCCTTTCACGAGCTTTAAAAGCTTTAGCCTACACTAACCACTTTAGAAGTTCGTTGCGGTGGACTCTGGCCGCACAGCAGGTGACGAACGCATCCGAACTGCCCTCCCGTTGTTCAGCATCCGTGAACGTTATCGCGTAGCGTTAGCGCGGGAGGGGGCATAGTGTGAGGGGGCCTTGCCGAGGTTTGAAGGACACCGAAACCGAATCGGTTGTTCGCGGGTCTTCTCCAGTTGCCTTGGCGTCCTGCGACACGAGTCTCCGCAGCGCCGAGAACCCACGACGCGAACCTATAACTTACCGTTTGAGTAAGCCTTCGTAATTAAAGCATAAAAGAGGCGCGTTGTTTTCGCCATTTTACGTAGACTTGTACCGCCATCTTGTGATGACGCTGGCTTAACGGAAGGCAGTTTTCGTATCCTACATTAACGTACGGACAAATTCCATTATTTATTTTTGTAAATACATGTAGGCGTGCATCAGAATCGGGTAAACAAAACCTGAATAATCAGGACTAATTTTCATTGTGAGCCCCGGTTTTCGCTTGGAAATATACCGAAGGCATACGTTGAAAACCGACGTTTTCTGCGGGGAAACACTGCCTTCGACGTACGAACTGACAAACGCCGCAGCCATTGGCGTCATGGTTAGTGTTCCCGTTGTTGGTCAGGCATGCGCGCGCTGCTAATTCGAATTACCCGGCGAATGGTCGAAATAACGATAGTATTGGCGCCTGCCGGGCCTTGCAACGAAGAGAGTTGGGCTAGTTGGTGTGAACTGATGCAATTGCTGCTATAGTTGCTAGCGCGAGCAAGGCTAACGGAATAAAGGTTGGGACAGGGCAGAACTAAGTTGTAGCAAGTACGGGTCCTGCAGTCGGGATCGAACTAACCGGAGTCGACTGCGTTGTCCACATGACGGCATCGGCGAGAAATTTGATATTTCGTTATATCCGATAATTTTATTCGTGCTCGTTATATCAAGGTTTGACTATGCATATCCATCACCAATTTGTAACAGATTGCCAACGTTAGCGGGGGAAAGTGATGCTGGAGGCAACATAAATATTTGCTAAACGGGACGTGTTAGGAAGTTTCTTGCACTGCACAACTTTCCGCTGAGAGAAATAGCCGCCTAATAATTACGTCACTGTCAGAAATGTCACACTGGCAGCTTTAAAATTGGCGACATTCTTTAATGGCCTTTCAGAATTTCAGAAGACCGAACGTTTCTGTGAACTGTAAACCTCAATATCGCTGAACAGCTCCTGTATATCCTTTCTGGACAGCTGTGTTTCTGTTGATGCATTTTCTTTCGAATTCTGTCTGCGCAAGCGCACAGTGCGCCTATATGTGTGCATTTTGACGCGAAGTATAATTAAGCTCATTTGGTAGTTTCAGCTTGTTATATCCACGTTTCATTGTGCGGTTTGCGTAAATGCGCAGTCAACCACGCCATGCAGCAGGGTAACGAATTGAGTTGGAACGAGTGCGCAATAACGCCAAGGTTTGATGCTTCGCGAGCGCCGAAGAACGTCCATGAGAAAACAGTCAGGATGTGAAGTTTATTGCGGAGTGAGTATAACACACTTTATGTACATGCCCGTTGACACTTGCAGCGTTAACGGGGCCCATGGCCCAGCATTCCTCACCCGCAAGGGTTACAAAGGCTGACTAAGTAACAAGTAGCGATGCCTTAGAGACAGTTATGCGGTAACAGTAAACAATTATATAATTCCCTAGAGTGTGAAGGGCTTAAAATCTAAAATCTAGCGGTGCTCAGCTCCGCAGTGTCACGTCGCTGGAAGACGCCGGAAAGTTGCTGTTGCGCCTGCAATAAAAATGAATTGCAGTTGGTTCCGTGTTTCTTACAAAAGAAAAAAAGAAAAGATAACCCAGGTCGATCAAAAGGCCCTCCTCATCACTAATGTGCACCCGTGAGCAAAAGTACATGGACCACATCCTCGTCGAAAAAAGTTTATTCGTAGCTGAAATGGGCGATAGAACCGGAAAGTATCGTCATGCCAAGTTTCCACTGCAGTCATAAATTTCAAGATACGAGCAAATAGGCAGCGTAGAAAACTATCGCGGAATCCCTGGTCCGTGTGCGTTTGCTCACGAGTGTATGCTACCTCGCTTCGTCTCGGTGTATACGGTACTTGTAACGGTGCAACTGACGTTTTTGAGTCAACGTGGGCGGGAAAGATCTGCTGCAGTCACCGTGTACACATCTTTGTACGTCACTTGTTTTTTAATTTTTTTTTACATTTCTGCTCAGCAGTTGCAAGGGGGAAAACCACAGAAACAGCTTCAGGTAAGCTACACACCGAGATTGCCCACTGTGGCTCCAGTTCACTTCATTGTGTAGAGTGCTCCTACATACCCACGACCACTTCGCTGTGGGCATTTACATATTCGACGTGTTGCGTTCCGCTAGAAATACTGAATTGTTCCTTCCTCACAAAGTCCGCAGTGAATTAAGTTGTGCATGGGCCGGTAATTAAGTGCTCTGGATAAATGCGACAATTGACCGATGTGTACTAAATATTACAGTACTTCACACCACCCATACGATGACTTGCAAGATGACGAATCCCGGATGCCAGCTAGGACAACGCTAAATTATGGAGTGTTCTTCATTCCTTTTTTATACAGCTACACGAGAAGCGACAATGGCTCCGTCTCCTCGTTTTCTTACATCAACAAGCTTGAGTGTGCACTACCAATATCAAAGCTCGACGCGACCGCGGGCGGAGCATGGCGGGCGTTGTTTCGCGTGGCGTACAGCTGCGACCACGGTAACGGAACGACGAGAAGGAGCACGCCGCGAAGGTGTGGCAGGGGCAGTGTTTAATTTCTGATAACTCGGTCAGTACACGGTGAAATGCAGAAGCTTATTGCTGCGAGAAGTTCGTGGGGAAATGGCCTATATTACAAATGTTATTCACAATGTTCAATTTGTAAAGGCGTTGTGGGGCACCGTTAATAGGACATTAAAGAGAAAAGCAAGTAGAGCCGTCAGTAAATTAAACTCCTGCAATAACAAAAAAGGGAAAAAAGTAATCATGCATTGAGTAGACCCGAGAAAAGAAAACGAAAGACTGGTGGCGACACCACGCAGAGGGTCCTACACCAGCTTGCCTCGACGTCATGAATTTTGACAGCGACTGCAGTCGGGAACAGTTTGTTTTATCGTTAAAGGCATAGAATGCGTCAGATAAAAAGGGGGACTACAAGGTCCTAGCACGAAAAAGCTATGAAAACCGACTTCACATTGATGCACACGCGCTCGGTTGCCGGCACGAAATTAAAAAGGAAGTTTAATGATGAATGCACTACCACAAGATTATCGAAAACAAGGTCTTGATAGAACACTTTATTCTTAAACGATTCAGTTTCTTCAGTGTCCACCTTTAAGGGGAACGCTTTAGCTTGCGAGCGAGCTCCTGCATGTACATGGGAAGAGAAATCGTTTCTCTGCAACCACAGCACCGATTTTGATGACGTTTACTGCGTTCGAAAGAAGTTGAATTCTAGCGTACTTAGGAAGCAGATTTCATTAAGTAGTCTTTCGCGTAAGAAATAGTTGCTTTGAAATCGAGGAAGCTCAAGTATTAAGTACACAACTCTGCAGTTAAGAACGGTATCTGAATTCTGTAAATTGCATCTAATACATCTGGAGAGGACAATATATGCGAAACGTCACTTTGAAATATGCCAGTAATTTGTGAGTAGGACTTTCGGAGAACCCTCGTAAACGCAAAAATTCCACGTAAGATGCAAATTCATAAATGGAATGTGTCCGCATTAGATGCTCTAACAGACGCAGTTTACAGAACTGCGATATCTTTCCTGTGGCGAGTTACGAAATTGCAAATTTAGTGCTTCAAACTTTTTTTAAGCTCGCGAATTTTCAAGAACTTTATTCCACACCCGAAATACAGTTCTAGTGACAGTAGGAAGCAGAACTTTAACTTCCAGATGCAGCAGATTGCACTCAAATCGGCCCAGCGGCTGTCAAAAGCGTTTCTGCATTTTACATGTACCTTAATGGAAGGAATCGGAGTTGCAACGGGCTGAAGCTTCCTTCACTCGCTGGTTTCCAATTTTCCCACCAGGAACGCCATGGCACACGAAGACGTAAAGCCTCTCAATAAATTTTATTTAGAGACATTACTAAGACGCGTACCGTATAAGCACAAGTTCAAAAGTCGGAAACGACTATGGAGGGTTATGGAGGATTATGGAGTAATTACAAGCCCATGTCGTTACGCGCAACAGGTGCGATCAGTTTTTCCTTGCTCTGGTTTAATGCTGATGGTGCTTGTCGATCCCGATTGGGAAGTGTCGGGCGCGCAGCATTATTGGAAACAAGCCGAAGTTATGGCAATGGTTGCGTTACAAACTGCGCAATTTTTTCAAGGGCGTAAGTACGTATGTCAGCGCTGCGCAGCACGCAACGCAAGTTGCCTTTTACGCTATCCGTTTTCGAAACGGAACAGCCGAGATAGCCACCATACAGCCAAGAGTTGGGGAGGAACTCGGGGCATTACCTTGCGCGACAGCCTTGTAGACGAGGCTCTTTCCGGTGCTGTGTCCTTGAGCGACGATGAGGTAGAGGGAGCCTCCAAGCACGGTCATCTTGATGTCTGTCACCAACTTGACAGCGATGGCCGAGTGTAGCTGGAAGCCGCTCTCACCTAGAAATTGCAAGCGTCATCGGACCTCATTTTGAGTGATCTGCTAAAAGGACGTTGAGGCATGTGTGCCGTCTTGGTGTGATAATTTGTTATCCACAGCGTCTCATGCGGGAAGCAGAAAGCAAACAACGCCACGGTGATGACTTGCGTAAATATGTCCTGCATCAGTAGTTGAACACGGTGCCCTCTTTCCGATACTTCCAGGAACAATCAATTTTTCAGAATTTTTGACAAGTTGGAGTTCACAAGCTGCCTGATTGAAGTGCTCCGATTAGTACCGGGTACGTGATACTTGCTGGCGGCAGTTTGTGGTTTACGTACCGTAACCTACGTTTTTCACATGCGTGTTGCCAACGCGGCTAGCAGAGATCAGCATCCAGCATGCAACCGCAGCTGCTTTTGGCTGACAGCGGTCAAAAGCAGCTTATCCACCACGTTTTTTTAAAATTTGTTTTGCGTTGTACTCATTTGAACTTTCATCCCTCTGCGCAGGTGTATGACGGAGTTCGTACGTCACAAATACAGACCTGTAGGTGTGTGCACATTGTTCGTTTTGTTTATCATACGTTCACTTGGTAACACATTCGATATTTTTAATTAGGGATTCAGCGCCATATGGAATCACACCCACGTCACCTAGTAAGCCAGCACATGGTATACACACGGGGGACACAGAAAGGGAAATGTGTCGCACTGTTAGCGCTGTGAAGGGCATGTTCGCCGCGCGATTGCACGAATTTAAATGCTTTAGAGCACGGGGGGGGGGGGGGGGGGAGTATGTACCTGAACATAGGCGTAGAATTTGATAGCCAAGGGAAAGAAATACTACCGTTGAAGGTGTAGATTTGAATTGAAGTTCTGTTTGCGGCAGCCATGAAGACGCCAAGCTGCGCGCCGTACTGAACGAGCTCCACTTTGGAGACCGAAACCATGGAGATGGTCTGGAACAGCTCGAAGGTAGATCCCACTCGACTGCAGGTTCGATAAACCTGCGAGAGCGCAGTACGTCGCACGGTAAGTTTAGTCGACGAGGTAAAAGACGCGTTAAATTGCCACATATCACTTCACATGTTTACATCTTCATGGGTGTATAAACAGCGTTTGGTTGTCGCATTGCTAACGCCGTCGGGTTTAAGGGCTAAGATCGAATTTTCGATGAGAACCAACGAAGTCTTGCATGCGAACTTTTTGTTGCAAATAAAAAACAGCTGCGACACGCTGTTTAAAGCTGTTGCTGTCAAGTTGTGTCAAATGCTCCTTCTGCGCCTAAGGTGGGTCAGAATAATCAGTTTGCAGCTATGCTTTTCTGATC
Organism: Dermacentor albipictus; assembly: GCF_038994185.2. Taxonomy (NCBI): domain Eukaryota; kingdom Metazoa; phylum Arthropoda; class Arachnida; order Ixodida; family Ixodidae; genus Dermacentor; species Dermacentor albipictus. The sequence goes on from NC_091830.1 coordinate 4,841,616, forward strand.
GCGCTTGTAGTTGGGCTTCGCTATCGTATGCAAAAAAAGAAAAAAAAGAAATAGCCCTAAAGGTAGGGGTTCTACCCATGGGACAAGCCAACACCCTGAGGTGTTTAAAGCTTTCTAGTGTATGGTATAGGTTTTGCAGCGCTGTGGCGTTGCCGAGGCCATATTCAAGCACATGGAAGCGCTGCCAGTATTGAAGCGTTTCATTAAATAAAAAGAGACAACCCCGAAAGGCATTAAGTCGGACGCAGTACGTGAAATGCCGATTGACAGCAGCATTATTTATGGTGGAAAGTTCTAATTAAAAAATTGAACCATTCCACCCTGTGAAGATGGTCGACCAGCGAAGCTGCTATGGTGGTATTATGTTGGTATGTACACCGCTGTAATAAACACCGGAACCAATCAGCTAGGTGGCTTGCTGGTACAGTACCAGTGCGGTATCTACGGATAAGACACGAACGCGCTCTGTTAACGGCTGATCGAGGCAAAACTAACGCGTGAGGCGCTCGGGAAACAGCGCCGAAGCGGACAATACGTAGTGAATACTTTATTACCTGCGCAGTGCTCGGCGATTGAAACGCGATATCGGCCCGCGTGGAGGCCGGTGCTTTCTGTGCCACCGGTGAGCGATCGGTGGAGGGCCAAATGCAGTCACAATGGCCAATTGGCTCGCGCTGTCATCGCGTACCGTTCCCAGCGCCCACCGGTGACTTAAGCGCCGGCAGCCATGCGCTACGAGTGTCGCGTTTGAATCGATGAGCATTGTACGCCGTGAGGCGAATTAACCCGGAAAAGGGCAAGGAGATTAAAATTGCGAAAATAACCACAAGGACGAGAGACACTATGTCGCACACGTCGAGCAGGCGTGTACAACGAGTCCTCTGCCCTTCTATTTAGCAATGTGGCTCGCCTTGACAATGTGAACCAACAAGCCTACATCAGACCTTTGGTTAAAAAGAAAACCGATGACAGTCAGTTCGTTCAGGTACCGCATTGTTACGGAGAAGAAACAAACGCATCGGCCACGGCACATGGCTCTCTAACTCAGCTCCTGGTGTAAAGTCCGGAAACATGCTCACGGGCACGCTTGCCCAAGATTCACTAGGCCGGGTAGAGAACTTTAACATTACGAACGAATTCGAAACTACGTTTTCCGTGCATCGTGGCATTTGCATTTCGACCCAGTTGCCGTCCACCGACAGGCGTTTCCCATAGGCGTTGCTCTTACCGCCGCCGTACGGCTGCTCCGCGCCCGGCAGTTCCAAGCAAATTCCACTCATAGCAGCGCTCAACTGATCGAATATGGATGCGCCGGTCACGATACAGCGCTGCAGAGCTTTTGTAAGTGTTGCAATTGATGAGTTTAGCGAGCTTTCGCTTGTGCACTTTGCGGTCGTGGACTGGTTTCAAAATCGATTGGACCCCATTTCGAGACTTACCTTCACCAGGCTGGGCTCAGCGCAGCGGCTGTGTGTGTCAACGCCGGTGAAGAGGGCATAGAGAAATCCATGGCGAGTGAAGGAGTTTGCGACCGCTCCACCGTAGAGCGTCTGCACGAGGCGCCACCTGTGCGCTCCCTCCATGGTGTACACCTTGGAGTGGTGGTGCTCTGTGATGCAGGCTCGGTGGTCGTACACGGAGGCGACAGCGTACAACGAGCCTTCGAGGGAGAGGACCTTGACAGTGGTGGCGCCTGGAAGTAGACAGGCAAGAGAGCGCGCGCGGTACTTGTGATGCCCCGGGTGCAAGGGGCCAATGGCGGGGAGTCATACGTCTGAAGACACCCCTCTTTCCGCCGGCTACACCCGAGGGGGGGGGGGGGGGGTCGTGACAGAAGACCTATGGGCCCCGGGTGCCAGACGACCTAGCTACGCCACTGAATATTCGTTACACGAAATATTTCATTGTATATGTTCGTTATATTGAAGTTTGACTGTACTTCACCGTTTTATCACTGACAATGCTACATATATATTGCGCTCTTCTACACTTATGTAAGCGCTTCAAGCGAGTATCCATGCCTTCGCCAGGATCGATCGTGCCGATGAGAGTGGGCTCGAGGCTCTGCAGGCTGTATGCGAAGAGGTCCAGGACACCGTGCTTGGTGAGGCTAGCCAGTATCGCGGTGTTTCCGGTCGTGGCAACAGCAGACATAACCAGCACGTCACCGAAGTTGAAGAGCACCGTCAAGCCGTCGGTCAGAATTGCACCTGTGAAAGACGGATAATGACGTTCCTTGTTATTGTAAGTGCCACATTTATCTGGCAGGTAAAACCGACCTACTTTCTAGTGAGTCATATTTAATGCGAATCATTGAGATCGATTTCCCGGTATCGATGTTTGTCGGTTTGGTTAGTGTGGTTCAAATTTAACTGAGAAAGTGCCAGCGAGCGCAACTGTTTGCGTAATCAGACAAATGAACACCTGTTATGTCAGTTCTTAAGCATCTCTAAAGCACGTACATATTAATGGAATAACGCGTGAATAGGTTACTCGGCGGGGTGAATTTCAGCAGCACACGGGCTGTGTGTGTTGTCCATTTATCAGACAGCTTCACATATCCATTGCAAAACGAAGGCCTCAACCTGCGATAGCCAGTTATCCATCTTGCGGGAGTTCAGTCAGTGTAACCGGCCTATAAGTTTCGTAATCTCGGCACACCATTTAATTCTTTGCCCTCTTCGACAGCGGATCTCCTTATGGTGGCACCCATTTTGTTAGTCTAGACAACGAGTTGTCTAATCAGTACTAACCTTTCTAGCTCCACTGCCTTTCATAATCGTAAGTAGATTATCAGCTACACCATTTTGCTCTAAATGCGGCAAATCAGTTCTGCGGACTAGGCTTCATAAAATCTGAAATCCCTTATTGGCATTTTTTTAGCTTCGTGCTGTGCTGGGGTGCAGGACACGTTCCAATACGTCATTTCGCTATTCAATTCCTACTACTGGAGTCTTACATCGTCAGGCACATCGCATACATTATGTTGTAAATTTTTCGCTCCATTGCTTGCTGCACTGTCAGTTTCTTTTCATGTTATCCTTGAAGACTGATCATCAAGGCTGAATACTGATAGAATGCACCGTTTCTACACTTTCCTCGTCGAGAATGCCATTAAGCTGCCGTTCGACTTCAGAAGGCTTGCCATTCGCGCTGAAACGTGTTCGCCTGTATACTATCGCGATTCAGATCCCCAGTGGTTGCTAGGCTCCTTTCAAAGCTTCTAGAGACATTCTACCAATCGTAAACTCTCGTCCTTTTTGAAGTCTATAGAACAACACCTCAGTTCAGGGATAACGTGCGAAAGACTAAATCCTCAATCATTTGTTGCAAGTTAGCTCCAACGTTTCTGAAGAAAATGTCATGCTGCTCTTTTACAGAAACCTAAACGCTTGGCATCGCAATGGGCCGGGAGATCGAGTGGGTTACAATATATTTTTTTGGACTGTCGCGAGAGGTTGTAAGGAGCTCAAACCCACAGACTGTCTGCGCCCCCTAACATCCCCGAGCGCACCGAAGAATTGGAAGCGCTGGATCAGACAGTGTGTACACGTACGGCCCGTGTGGCTGTCCGGAAGAGGGAGCTCGAGCCAGAGGAGTCGCCCTTCGAGCACGAAGTAGACGCGCTCGCCTTCGTCTGCGGAGACGACGCCCTGCATGCGCCACTGAGCTTCGCGCTGGCTCCAGGTGAAGTGGAACGCCTGCGCCACGGCGTCGCCCCCGTGGTTGTCCACCAGGCGCAGGAATCCCACGCCGGGCGCAGTGTCCACGGTCGTGGCCTCCACGTCCAGGTATTGGTGCAGGACGAAGTAGTCCACAGCCGAGTAGGAATCTGAAACCGAGGAGGACGTTGACGCGATGCTCCAACCCAAGGGTGCGAGTGCGAGTTGGTAATTTGTAGTAAACTTGCGAAAGCCGGTTTAGATCACTTGCTTTTCGTTGTTTTTGTTGGCAGCCCGTCGCGGCAGTCTCACGGGCGAAAACGCCGTTGGCACACAGAGAGAATAACTTTATTGAATTGGCGAAAGAGGGATAGGGGATTAGGAGCTTGATGGGTAGCGCCCCAAGTCCAGGGCTCCACTGGCTCCTGTCGCTAGCCGAACGTGACCAAGAAGAGCCTTCTGCACCTTCGGATCTGAGCTGGCGAGTTGTGCCTCCCATTGCTCCAGTGTGTTGGTTAAATTATACCTAACTAAGTAGGCATTTAAATTCGGCGGTCTATTTTGGCATCCCCATGAGAAGTGGTACAAAGATGGTGGCGAGTCGCTACACCACGGACAGGCACGCCCGGACATTGTTGGGAAACCCGTTTGAATCCTGCGGAGATCTATTGCGTCTTCCTCTTGCAAAGATGTGTGGGGGGCGCCGTATCTTTGCCGCATGCCACGCTGGTGAGCAAGAATATCGCGTGGTGGCACGCAGAGAAGTACAGGGAACGTGCGGATTTTGGTGACCGTGCTTGCGTAGCTACCACAGCACTGCACCTGATGTAGCGCAACTGCGGATAGAAACGCGCCAAGCGTCTCAACGTGCTGGTTTACCGCGAGAAAGGGTGTTCAATGCCGTTTGTCGAAGCATGCATCGTTTGGCGCCCTGATACGCACGGAAAAACGCCTGGAACTAGGCAAGGAAGCGTCGCTTTAAAATATCGTCACGTTCAATTAGTTTTTGCCATTGCATTCACTGTCACCAAGTCGCTGTCATTGCGATACGCGACGCGCTTGCCGAACCAGATGTTGGTCCCGCCTTATAATCTGGTTACCGCGACTGGTACGTTTTATAGAATTGACACGAGCAGCACAGACGGCTGTGGAACTTACGATGACGCGTGTTGAATTGTAGGGTTTTTACGTGCGAAAACCACGATTTGATTTAAGGCACGCCGTAGTGGCAGACTCGGGATTAATTTTGACCACCATTGCATCGTTAACGCGCCCCCAATGCGCGGGACACTGGTGTTTTTTGCATTTCGCCCATATCGAAGTGCTGCCGCGGCGGCCGGGATTTGACCCCGCGACCTCATGCGTAGCAACGCAACACCACATCCCCTAAGCCATCGCGACGGGTAAATGACGCGTGTATAGGGGACATACTTGCGCAGGGCCGAGTGAATCGGGACGATTGACGATTGGACTGAAATATCGCCATTAATTGGGTAGAGTACTTTGCGGGCGCAAGTTCTCGGGACAAGCAATGTTAGTTCGTATGGCTGTGCCATAACCCGTAACAACCGCGTGACAACACACTGTTTTCGGAATTATCACGACTCGTAATGAACCGTTGAGCACCGATAGCAGCACATAGCGTCAGCAACCCGCTTACTCGAGCGTACGTGCTGAGGGACATCGAAGCTGTTAGAGAAGGTGCACAAGTTAGACATACCTAGAATTGATTTATGGAGCGCATACATTTCAAAAAGTTGCAGAAGCGAAATCTGATCATGATTAAGCATAGACAAGAGCATGTGTGTGTTAATTCGCTCCTTTCGGACAGCTATGTTGACACATCGGAAGTACCTTGAAACACCGAAGGCATGTGTGGCAAGCATGCACGACGTACCCGTGAGGAAGCAGGATAGCTCGTTGAGAAGGCCTTCGTGCTTGGCCATCCGCTGGCCCAAGCTGCGTCCCAACTGCGCGGCAGCGTGCTCGAAGCGAGTCACTTTTCGAGCGAGCAGATCGAGGTGGACGTCGTTGAGCGTGCCCACGTGACGGATGTTGTGCCGAACCACGACGTTGTTCAGCGCTAGCGGAGCGGCTATGGTCTGGGGCACGTTCAGCAGCACCGTGCTTCGCACAAGGTTCACGAAGTTGACGTTGTTGATCAGACCTAAAGATTACGGAAGTGCACTGAGAAAAACACCTGAAGCGCGAGCGAATCGCTGCCAGAAGAGCCCTTGAGTATGAACCATGACATTCGTAAGCTAATATTGATATGAAACGAAGCTGTATATTAAAAAGGAAAGAATCAAGCTAGACAAATAGATCATTCTTTCAGAGTGCCGGATTTGTCTTCCGGTTACAGCCAGGTGTGGCTTTTGCCAAACCGAGTGACAGTGCTGCACGCGATGTCTGATGTATTGGGACGACCGACCTCGGACCGTTGTGTTCACAGAACACCGGCCTATAATGAATACCGCAGACATTCGTACTTCCGGGCACAGAACTATTTGCCTGTGTAAACCCGTTTCCCTCTAGCAACCAGGTGCAACCAATGCTCTTGGAAACATTCGGATGGTACATTATTTTAGAGCACTGATTGTTCCGTGCAGCTATGAGTAACGTTAACTCCGAACCTTTAGCTTCGAGTTGAAACCGATTCGGTGATTTGCTCTATGTGAAGTCTAACTTTGCTGCATTTCACACATCTGGATTATTTTTACACGAAAAAAGTGCACAGATAGCGAAATTCGAATGCGAATGCATACTTGGAAACGCGCTGTATTCGGTCAAAGCTAGGTTGCCGTGATCTAGTGTAAGAGGAAGCGGCTACCTGATAACTTGAAAGCGGCAGCACCACTCGTCTTCTTTAGGAGTGGTTCCTTGGCTTATCGTGCATATATGCTATAGGTGAAGGCTGTTTAGACCACAAATGTAATTAAGAAATGTTGGTTAGTGTGATATCTTCCGCTAGTGCCTGAAATGACTTCGAACCGATTCGAAGAACGAAGATTAGTAAAGTCGGTCGCTATGTATGTTTCGACCCACGCACTCAGCACATTCCTAGAAGGCCAAGCTACGGTATACACCACGAGCCATGGCACCACATATGAAATGTACAGTCGCAGGCAGGAATCTTACTTGCAGCTCGGTATAAGAAGTCATGTGCAGACACCGTCACAGAACATGAAACAGCAATTGTAAATGGCGAAAGGGCACAGGGCTAGTTTTAAGCGATTAAATTATATCAAGTGACTAACCTCGGACGACCACGTTCGGTGTGACAACGTGTCGATAGGCGAGCTTTCCGTGCAAAGTCTGCGCCGTGTGCAGAGTGACAACGTCGTGACGGAAACGCTTCCCGTTTACACGATCGGGCAGCACATTCTGTTCGAACGTCACAACCTGCAGAAGACGAAATCACCGAGGGACATCCAAATACAGCGACCGTCACAGCAGGAACCTCGATACTTGTAATTGCAAAGCAGTGACGTATACACGGTGTTTCACGTAACGTGAGCCAAGTTTTAAGTATATGCAAATGGCATGTAGCTGGACAGAACCAAGGTAATGTTTGCCGTCGCTTGGGGATACTCAGATGTGCGACTAATTAGATGATTAGTTTTAATCAACTTCTCAAGTAATATACTTAGATGAAAAGTATAAACGAGAAAATTTTAGAGCGACGTGAAAAACTCGCGATACAGCTTTGTTGCTCAATACGTGTTACATGAATGTATCAGCGCGTGAAAGAAGGCCGCGAATACACGCATAATTGCCGCGCGGCTGGCCGTACGAAGCGCTGCGTGTATTCGCGGGCTTCTTTCCCGCTCGGAAAAAAAAACATTTAAGTAGCACGTATTGAGCTACAGAAAGCTGTATCGCGAGTTTTTCGCGTCGCTCTAAAATTTTCTCGTTTACACTTTTCATCTAGCTATAATGTTCGATGAATATATACTGTTGCAGGAACAGGAAGTGAAGATTTGGGAAACGACAGGTCGAGCGCTGATGTATTCATCAGATCTCAACGAACTTACCCATGAACAAGTTGTACTCAACTATAATACTTGAGAAGTTGATTAATGAATAAAGACTATGTAGTTGGGCGGAATGCGAAAGATAATCTGAGTATCTTCAAGCGACGGCAAACATTACCTTGGTTCTGTCCAGCTACGTAGCATTTGTGTATCTTTAAGGTTTGGCTCAAGTGAAACAGGACAGTACGAAAGCAAGCTGTAGATGCAGTAGAACACCTTGTGGGGCCACTTTGTTTATAACTTTCAAAAAGTGAAGCGCAAACAGCGGCAGCACCAAAGATGAAGCGCCAAGCAGTGCTTCCTTTTTTTTCTTCCCCCTCTCCCTATGGCTATATAATCAGCCGCGTTTGACCCCAATAAACATTTGCAAGTAGCGCCTTGTCCTGTCTTTGTTCCTTAGTGTGCTATCACTGTTGGCGCTTCATCTTTTGCAAGCTGTACACGACGGACCGTGCAGCCGACGACGCAATTAGATGGCAGCTATAAATCGCGTTTAACATCCTATATGAGACAATGGAAAGCTACCCCCATGCAAATTTTGACTGCCTGGTGTACCCGTAGTGCTGTCTGCGCAAGTACTCATTCGCCGCATTACTGTGTATTCGCATTTTCCCTTTCCTAATGTAGGGTGGTCAACCAGACTTTTCGGGCTAACATCCTTGCCTTCGCTCTTTTCTCCCTCCCTCTTTCGAAAGAGTACCCTAAGCATGGTTCCAGAAAGCATGGTTGCATTCCTCCCGAACGTGGCCGTCGCGGCCGAGAACTAAACATTACACCTCGTGCCTCGCAGTAAAAGCTGCGCGTTGTCAGTGGCGCGCGGATTTGTTAATGACTGTTAAGTAGGCGTACGTAGATATGTTTCATCGATTTGCTTTACGACTGGAAAGCGAGCTCATCCAGTGCTAGTCTCGAATACTTCTGTCACGAGCTGACGCCGATGGGATCGTGCATGTTTTCACGGATATTTGCCTCGGCGTCACGGACTGAAGGACATGGTGACGTACCTCGAGGTGCTTGGTTCCGCGCACGGTCTGGTTCGTGGTGACCAACAGGGTATCTTCGAGCACGCGAGGGAGGGAGTGTCCATTGACTGCGCCAGAGACGGGCAGATGGCCCGGAACCTGGACGTTCTCGAACACTGGACTGTCCAGGTATTGTTCCGGGCAGGCTGGGAGAATTGGAATAACCGTTTCAGAAACATGGACTGCACTGAGGTCAGTTGTTGCGTAGCTCTAAAGTGAAATTACTCTTGTTGATGGTTGAAACCACACGCAACGCCTACTTGTGACTGCAACTAAGCTGCAGCCCATACTATACGGAAGTTTATCAGAAAGATCACAAGCAACATAAATGTGTCTAACAAGGCGCACCCCTAGCATTCTCTTGCCTATTGCACCGATTGCGCGAATAGGCACTCAAGGTTTCTGCATTTGAATTATTCGCGGACGAAAATGTCTGATTTCGTTATTCACTGCAATTTATACTTTCCACGATAAATGTTTGCTTCGTGCTGCGGAACAGATAACGCGCGCTCACACGGAGCCAAAGTTGACTTTGTAAAAGACAACCAAGATTGAAAGGGAAGTTTAGCTTTGACCATATTCGATTTCTCTATTTGAATACGCATGAAACACAGACATCGTTTACAACCGTTTTACATACTTGAAAAATATTACCCCGTTCAAAAAGAAAAAACACTTGCACCTGTGCGAGTAAGGTGATAGCCTTATCAGGATTTACGAATTATGTACGTCAATGTCAGTTAAATGGAGATGCCGCCGTATCCTTTCAGAAAACGAAAACGCTGAACTAGTACCTTTGTTGTGACAAAGCTGAAGTAGATCGTCAGGGATACGAAGTCCATTTAAACGGCCGAGAACAGTTAGATCCTTTGTAACGGTAAAAGTGTCGCTGAAGACATTCTCTCCTGAAAAAAATAACGGACGAAACAATAAAAGTGACGATAGTTAAAGTTTGAATTCATACGCAAGTCTGTTCAAACATTTGAGGATTTCGCAAGAAAATTTCCTCAAAACATTTAGAAAGTTTTTAAGACGTTGTACTGGCAACACGAGATGCAATGTTTCTGCTTGAGGTTTTCACACTTGACCATTTCAGTGTCTGTAGAGATGCACGACAACCACAGTAAAACATTGTTACGTTTAAATTGTTTATCCTGGTTTCGTAAGTTCTCAAGCTATCACAGAAATAAGCATCGAATTATGCAATACCGCTGAGGTAATTGATGCAGGAGCTTTCTTGAATACCTCATTACGGTATAACAGCTAAAAAAAATGAAATCACTTGACACGTACAGTGCGCGTCACGCTCGTGTAGAGCCAACACCACCTAGATTGGTAGAGCGCGGGAATGGCAGCCGCCGGGGCGATCCGGAGGCAGCCAGCGACATCCAACGGTAGCTGCTGGGCTTGATATAAGCATAGAAGGATAAATATAGGAGGGAGCATTACGTCGCGCAGCCAGCGTTGGCAAGTAAACGCTCCGTGAAGCCACAGTGGTGGCCCAGCACGTGATCTCTTGCGTCGAGATCATGGAGCAAAATCGAGATTTGCTGAGAAGTTTGGTTATCGGTAGCTCTTATTCGGTGCGCACTCGTGTTCCGACTCGCATAGCGCAACACCGCGATTCGATGCCACAATCCAGAAACTTGAGCGCAGCATCAAGCGAAAGTGCCGCGATGGTAGCCATGTTTATTTGAAGACTTTCAGGTGTTTTCTTTTTAACGGGTATCGGAAAAAAATCAACCGGAAGTACTAAAACCTATCGCGCGCTCTGATGGTTTCATCACGTGCTGGGCCACCACACTGGCTTCAATCACGTTGCGGTACGATCCCTTCTGTCTTTTTTCCTTCCTCTATGGAGAGAAGCGTCTGGGCACTCGCGGCAGACGCATCTAATCTCGGGCCGAGTCACTACGGTTAAACGTCGCTGGCCCACGCTGGAGTTCGCGCGTTTTACGCGAGGGTGACGCGCACTGTACAATGCAAACAGATTTTAATTTATTGAGAAAAACGAATCGAGAATAACGCACCCAGTTACCCGATTCCATCTCAATGCGCGACCGTTTTCAGACGTGTGTAAGATCATACTTACCGAAGAGTTCGCATTTCCCGTTTCCCCAGACGGCGTCCGCGAGCACCGTATTGATGGGAATGCCGTTCACGAGCTGGTCGAAGTGCGCATTGTTTGTTTTGATGCTTCCTTCTATGAACACGTCAGTGAATACCTTTGGTGCAGTCGTCTGCGAGAACGGTCACAGCACAAGCGAAAGCATGAGAAAGGACGTGACAAGAGCATGCTCGAAATCGCTAACACCACACGAATTACTGTACTCCTATTCATAGTAAGCAGTAATAATGGAGAAGTCACTGCGGTATGTTCATAACTATAACCATTTGGAACTCTCTGAATTACAGTCGAATCGTGATCACTTCATTTTATGATTATTTGAAGTTATATTTAGTTCAAACTGTTTAAAGTTACACGCATTTTGGCTGGTAGTGCATTGTTCATTTTACTGTTCTCAATGTTTTGCTGTTTTTGTAATCGTAGCATTGTATCGAATTGTTTGGCTATTTGCTAATTACTCTTACATATAGTGTATGCTAGTTCTACAGAAGGTCTCACGACAGTCCTCGTTTAACAAACCTGAAACCGGGGATCGACACTAGAAATCAGCATACCACGCTATTGCTTGGCGGCAGTTTGATATGGCTTCAGGAAAACCGGATTAATCAAAGCTCGAAAGCGAATGCGGCGCTGTACTGCGGCACTGCGTCTTTCCAGAGATCAGCGGGAGAACTTACGAAGTGGCCATCAACGAAGACAATGTCCTCCAGGATAGCAGCAAGAGTCCTGTTTTCAAGGTGACGAACCTCGACGGAATTGAACAAGTTAACTGGACCTCGGATGATCTTGGTGGCGGTGAGTTCGTGATGTTTGGCGGTGCATATCGCCTGATCCCTGAGATGTCGGAGTTTGTGACCGTTTAGAAGGCCTTCGACGTTGAGGTCTGTGCCAACTTCAGTCACCTGCGCAGTAATCAGTCTATCGTATCAGGGACCGAGATGTGGACCGCGTGGACAATAAAGAGACGAAGTGATGCTGGCGTCTTGGCATACAATGCAGGGAGCAGGCACGTACCCAGGATTTTTTTTCGGGGGGGGCCCACCACCTCCATCATCATCATCATCATCATCATCATCATCATCATCATCATCATCATCATCATCATCATCATCCTGTTTTATGTCCACTGCAGGAAGAAGGCCTGTCCCTGCGAACTCCAATTAACCCTGTCCTGCGCCAACCGATTCCAACTAGCGCCCGCGAATTTCCTAATTTCATCGCTCCACCCAGTGTTTTGTCGTCCTCGATTGCGCTTCCCTTCTCTTGGTACCCATTCTGTAACCCTAATGGTCCAACGGTTATCTAACCGGCGCATTACATGACCTGCCCAGCTACATTTTTTTCCTCTTGATGTCAATTAGAATATCGTCTATAGCCGTTCGATCCAAACCACTCTATTTCTCTCTTAACGTTATGCCTAGCAATCTTCGTTCGATCGCTCTTTGCGTGGTCCTTAACTTGCTCTCAAGTCTCTGCCCCATATGCACTGGCAAAATGCACTGGGAAATGCACTGGCAAATGCATTGGCACTGGACATATTGCACTGGCAAAATGCACTGATTGCACACCTTACTTTCAATAATAATGGTAAGCTTCCAGTCAGGAGCTTGAAATGTCTGCCGTATGCGATCCAACCTATTTTTATTCTTCTGTCAATTTCCTTCTCATGAACAGGGTTCCCTCTGATTAATTGACCTAGGTAAACGTACTCCATTACAGTCTCTAGTGGCCGACTGGCCATCCTGATCACTTGTTCCTTTGCCCGGCTATTTATAATTATCTTCATCCTCTGCATAATAATATTCAACTCCCCTCTTACACTCTCTCTGTTAAGGTCTCCAATCATTTGTGGTAACTCGTCTGCATTGTTGTTGAATAGAACAATGTCATCGGCAAATCGAAGGTTGCTCAGATATTTGGCGTCGACCTTTACTCCTAAGCCTTCCCAGTTTAATAGCTTGTATTCTTCTAATCATGCAGAAAATAGCTTTGGAGAAATTGTGTCTCCCTGTCTGACCCCTTTCTCTATAGTAATCTCCCTCCTTTTCTTGTGTAGAGTTAAGGTAGCTGTAGAACATCGCAGATATTCTAACGCGAAAGACGAGTCAGTAAGACGAGAAACTATTTACAGATTATATATACAACGGCTGCAGCGCTGACCGGTTAGATTCACAGCGCAAGCCCAGTTCGTTCTTCCTTCTCTTTTCTGGACTGATGGCGCCTACGCGCCTCGTTCAAACAAACAGATACCTAACGCATGTAGCAATATTTTCCAAGCTTTTTACGTAAGCGTTCTGTACTCCTTGATTACGTAGTGCCTCTACGATTGCTGGTATCTCTACTGAATCAAATGCCTTTTCGTAATCTATATAAGCCACATAGAGAGGCTTATTGTACTCTGCAGATTTCGCGATAACCTGGTTGATGACATGGATGTGGTCCATTGTAAAGTATCTCTTCCTGAAGCCAGCCTCTTCCCTTGGTTGACAAAATCCAGTGTTAACCTTATTCTATTGGAGATTATTTTGGTAAATATTTTATATAATACTGGGAGCAAGGTAATGGTCCCATAATTGTTCAATTCTTTAACGTCTCCTTTTTTTGTGGATTAGTATAATGTCTGCATTCTTCCAGTTTTCTGGAACCCTTGCAGTCGATAGACACTTCGTATAAAGAGCCGCCAGTTTTCCAAGCAATATGTATCCTCCATCTTTGATTAAATCGACTGTTATTCCACCTTATCCTGCCGCTCTTCATCGTTTCATGTCTTGCAGGGCCCTTCTGATCTCATCGCTAGTTATAGGAGAGTTTCTGTATCCTGTTCATTACTGTTTCTAAGTGAACTATCGTGACTCCTCTGGGTACTGTATACAGGTCAGCTTAGAATTTTTGCGCTGCTTTTACTATATCTTCAAGATTGCTGATGATATTATCCTTCTTATCTTTTAGTGCATACATCATGGTTTGTCCTACTCCAGGTTTCTTTTTTTACTGATTTCAGGCTGCGTTCATTTTTTACGGCTTCTTCAGTCTTTCTCATGTTATAGTTTCGAATATCAGTTATTTTCGCCCTGTTGATCAGTTTTGACAGTTCCGTGAATTGCGTAACGCTGTGCGGCCGCCGGTCCCATACAACCGCGTATATAGCGCAGGACTCTGCGATTCTAGACGTACTGCGCTCACTGCGAAAGGTTAGAAAAACACCCACATAAGCACATCAGAGAAGTGGCTACGTGAGGCGGTTCGACCGATAACTGTAGAAGCGTCATTCAAAGCAAGTAATCGTTCTCCACTTCCGGCGGCCTTTTCTCTAATTCCTTTTTAAATAAAAAAGATGTTTATCCATAAATATTCTCATAAACAATGGTTTACTTTTTTATTATTCGCTTTTGCTTGCAGTTTGGTTGTTGCCTTGGCTCTCTCTTAGTAGATCGCTTAATTTCTCAACTCCTTGCGATTTTTGTTTCCAGTTGCTAATTTTGCACGAAAAGTGCTATACAGTTAGGGAAAAACAGACGCGGTAACGGGCGACAGTCATCTTGCTTATGGGTTTAAGGGTTATTGCAGGGTTTCATGATGGACGCTCTTTCACATTATTTTATTTCCCACCTTATCTAACCCATATCACGTGTATATGGTTCCGGGCATCTGCCAGCGTCGGGGCGAGCCGTAACTCAAGGAAACAATGAAGCAAAGGGATAAGTTAAACGCAATTGACGTTTTCTCCGGCCGCAACTCGTTCCATGAGAGTACAAACCAGCTGAGTAACAGCCGCATCCCTCTCATGGTGCCAGGATCAGCCTAAACAAAGAAGGTTGAACTAACAAAAGCAACAGCTATGGGCGTGACGGTTGAATAGATGGTGACAACTGAACGCATCTCGAGTTAATCGCGCGGGTGTGGAATCTGCGAGAAAACTGTCCTTCACATTACAAGAGATGTCGATAACTACCGCCATCTAAAAGGAGTGAAAAAGGCAGCGTAATGCTGACCGATGAACAGCTGCGAAGTCTCAACATTGATCTGGCGGCGCTTTAGGAATGTGTGAGGAGTGGTGGCGTGGGTGGGGAGGGGGGGGGGGGGGGGTATGCCACTTGATTTCGGGGGGGCCCGGGCCCCCCCGGGCCCCCCTCTGGGTACGTGCCTGGCAGGGAGTATAGCACTCCACAAAATACGTGAAAGATGGCTCCATTACAGAGCGCAGCACTGTTTTATGTTTACTGGTTCAGAAACTAGCCGAAACAAGCGCGAGACAAAAGGTACGTCAATCCACGCCGTCCGTGAGAGCTATAGATGTCTGGTAAAGTACTTCAGCAGAGGATTTAGCTCTGAGGATACAATAAAAAATAAGAAAATTGGGGCTTTGGCGTCCAAAAGCGACACATGGTCAAGGAGGACCGCCGTTCAGAATTTCAACCACCAGGGGTTCTTTAGGGGAGGTGCTCATCGAAAAAACTAATATTTGTACTAAAAATATGAAAATCCACCCACTTATAGAGCATTACAAGTAGATTTCAAGTATGTCATTAGTTTCTATGTAGCCACCGTAGTTCTTGAGTTTTGTCCTACACAATGGCAAAATAATGATTTTGTGGGCACTTTATTGGAGGGCGTAATAAATTTTGGAACAAGCTTTGTACTGTACCTTGTTTAGCTCTTTGTAGACCGCTAAGTGTCGATATCCATTCGAACAACATCTACAATTGCTGCAACTATAGAGAAATTATGTCACTTAAGTTTTTTTTGACAATCACATGAAAATAACCATCTATATTTATAATTATCTTGCACTAATGAAATTTGGCATACACAATCTTACAGGTATGTACAAGGCTGAGACCTACTTGAAATTGCAATACCTCCCAGCACTAGTTGTGAAAGTACAAGGTTATATTTCAGGGAATCGATAAAAAATAGTTCAAATGCTCTAATCTTTTTGCATAGTTCTAGTAAATGTACACGCTGTTTGGCTAGATATCGACATTTTGTGATCTACAAAGAGCTAAACAAGCTACAGCACGACACTGAAAATTTAGTGCATAAAAAGGTGCCCACAAAGGACTATCTTGCCACTGTGCATCATATAACTCATGAACTATAACAGCTACACAAAAAGTGATGACATATTGGAAATCTACATAGCAAATTCTATAGCTGGCTGAATTTTTAAAGCTCTAGCACAAGTAATAAAAAAGTTGTTTCGAGGAGCATCTCTCCTAACATGCACTTTTTCTCATCGGAATTCCTCCGCCTTGGTGGAATTGAATCGGCCTGTTTGTGCTCAGCAGCAGAACACCACAGCCATTAAGCCATCGCGGCAAGTCTGAGGATGCAAAAAAACTCTGGCTTTTTATCCCGAGTAGTAGCCACCTTGGTTTCGGACGATGTATAAGATGAAGCGGATCTCGCGAGATTCGCTAAGCTGGCGGGCTGTGCTTGTATGGTTGGAGCTGGTTGGGCCTGCCCTGTTGGGAGCATCAGAAGCCTAGTCATCGAAGAGGTCCTTCACATGGGCAGATAGTACCGAAATACGTTCTCGGCATACCACCTAGCCACTTGCATATTGCATGTTGTGTGAAGTGTCGCGCTCTAGAAAGACTACTTTTATCGCCATGCTACTTTTGCTTCCCGTTTAGACACTCGACACATATGCGCAAGTTTGACAAGCGGGCGCCTCAGTGTATTCCATGCTCATACATCGAAATCTATATATCGACTCCAAATATATACCCTCAAAAGGCCTTGCGGTATTGCTTCACTGAACGATACCTATATAGACCAATACCTGCATCAATACAAACACTTGATCCTTCTAAATGGAACTTTCTGCTCGAGTTTCCCAATAATAGCAACATCAGCTGCCCAACGTACGTCGTGGAACTCCAGGTCAGATTGAATGACGTTCTCTCGGTCCAGCTTTGCCACCAGCGTGTCGAGTACGGACAGATCCACGCCGTTGACGTGCCCCAAGTGAGGCAAATCTCCCAGCACCTTCACATCACGAATGAAGTGATAATGACCTGAAAGCGAAATAGTCGTTAAGTGTTAATTTATTTTCGCCATGCATTTAGAACATGTGGAATCGTGCGTAACTACCGTAAATACCCGGAACCCGGGAAATAATGAAGGCTAGTTCAATATTAACTGCATTACTAGACCTGCGACTACATATTGAAGTTTTTCGCGTACAAGGCAAGGATACTATTGTCACGTGGTAGTGACGGTGAAGAAAGCAAAACAGGATGGCGAAGCTAGTGTTAGTGTTTTATTGGGCGAACCGGTGCCCTCAAAAACAGGGAAGTGGGGAAACAGGGTGGGAAACAGGGAAGTGGGAAACAGGGTGCCCTCAAAAACAGGCTATACTCAAAGCACAATGACAGCGGCGAACACTGTCGGCGATCGTCGAAAATCTGATCAGCGGGTCAAGCGCGTCGGCTGTTATACATAAGCCATCGAATGTTCTACAGTAATTGCTGGTGCCCGCGTGTCTTCCAGAAAGTTCGACACCATTCGCGTCACGCATACATGCAATCAAATTCTACAAGGTTCGGTGACAACAGACAGCGGATAGAACCAACGATAACATTCCAGAAACTTCGGATGCATGCAGGCGCGTTTTGTGCTTCGCGATAACATTTGTTAGAAGATGAGGCGCGGTCACTGAAGTACACGTGTTACTATATAATGTTTAAAGGGTTCATAAGCGGAGATTACCGTACACTGTAGCGATGACCCAATAGGGAACGTTCTTCACATTAGCTCACTTATCAGCCACAATTGACGGCGAAAACCCCTAAATAATGTCGAAATATTGTAAGGACACGATGGTTCACAAGTGCCCTGTTAGGGAGTACCCACGAAATCAGTTTGATGCTGTTCTAAAGTAGAACCTCCTGCCTACATTGAAAACACAGCAAGGGATAGTTTAGGAAGACTGTATACGCATTAAAAGTACCTTAATATGACAAATCAGGGGACGCGTTATCGGAAGGTCACTTTCGAAGTTACTTTTAGTGCCTGCTGGTTGGCTGGTTGAGCAAAACCTCGAATCGTACAGTTTACTGTACTACGTCACGCGAACGTGATAGTATCCCTGAAAGTGATCGCCCGAGAATACGTCACCAGTTCTGCGGAAGCCCGCAAAGTGGAGGAGGGCTCACGAGAGGTAAATTTCTTATCCACCTGAATAGTACGAAGCTATGAAGGCAACCCACGCAAGTTTCTCAGAATTGACTTCCCTCAAAAATACCGTAGTAGCAAAAAAGTGATCGATGGCGTTCACCTCCTTGCAACTCTGCACATATCGACAGTGGGTTCTGGAATTTTGTGCCCCTGCTCTTTTCAACGTACACAAAGCTCGGTACAATGGAGCTCGCACATTACGAAAGTGCTGGGAACACGGCTGGGAATTAAAAGCACGACCTCAACGGAACGCCACACACCGAGTCGGCGCTAAACAGTGAACAGAAGATGGGAACTTGCCCTTTATGCTCTGGTCGGCGTTCTTGAGAAGCACGTCATAGGAGAACATGAGGTCATTGACCGTGTCGGCGGCGATGTTGCCACGCACGGAGAAGCCGCGGTAGAAGACGCAGTTGCAGGTGACGGAAACCCATCCGCGCTTGGGTACCGCATCTGCCTCGAACGCACGAAGGTCCCGGCCGTCCAGCGTGCCGTGGATGCTCAGGTGACCCATGATCTCGAACGGGTCTCGTAGAGCGACAGGGGCGCTGACCAAGGACTGACCGCGCAGTGTGACTGCGTTAGAGTTGATCTCTGCCAGGTTGACGCCGTTCACTCCTTGCACCGTTGTTACGGGAGAGACTGCCTTCAGGACCGCTGGAACAACGCCACGATTACTCCTCGATTGCACATAGAGGCGGGATTGTGCTTAGCTATGGCGACGAAAAGACTTCAGCGATTCCTTCGGTAACGACGGCAGCGCTTAGCCGACTGACAATACACATCGACTATAGAGGAATGCTGCTGCACCGCGTACCAGCCATGTTACGCCGTAACCAATACAAGGCCCCTCTCCAGGCCACACAACAACTTTCGGTTATACGTCACAAGTTGTTACGTATTCTCTAGGGAGCGTTCTGCCGCAAAAATGTTTTC
This sequence comes from Dermacentor albipictus, assembly GCF_038994185.2. Taxonomy (NCBI): domain Eukaryota; kingdom Metazoa; phylum Arthropoda; class Arachnida; order Ixodida; family Ixodidae; genus Dermacentor; species Dermacentor albipictus. The sequence continues at coordinate 4,860,580 of NC_091830.1, forward strand.
ATATCGGCTCATGAATAGCCGTGATAGAAGTATTTCAGTGCCGTGAACCCACGATTTCAGGATGGCAGCGTATCCGCCATCATAGACACGCTCTCCGCTTTCCCCGTCCAGCCTCCGTAAGCGAAATCGCTGCGTTCTTCCATACCGGAGCCGGAAGATCGCATGGTTAATACGTAACGGGCCCCGCCTTTTCTCTCCCATTTTGGCTGAGGGGCCACGCAGCGGGCAATGTTGCATGCGCTGCACGAGAACACCGGCTTCACAAGCACCGAGGCAGCCGCGAGAGGATGGAAGAGCATGATCGCGGCGCCGGTACGCGGTACAAAATAGAGACTTTTAGCGTGTCCGCTATTCCGGCAAACCGGGGCGGATTACCGGATGGTCGGGGGCGTAAACGTGAGCGGCCAGATTGGTGGCGCCAGCTGGTGGTGCAAAGCTCAACCACCTGAACGCAGGGCCAATTACTACATTCATCTTAGCTGGGGTGTAAGTTTTCGACAGCGGCGTAAATAGGTACCTTTAGCGCGTCCGGTATCCGGGAAAGCGCGGGCGGTTTTCCGGTTTAGCGGGGGCGTAAAGGTGAGCGGCCCGATCGGTGGCGCCAGCTGGTGGCGCAAAGCTCAACCACACAACCACAGAGCTAATTACTGTATTCTGGTTAGCTGCTGGGGTAAATATTCGAAAGTGGCGTAATCGTGTTCACAATTACGCCGCTGCCAAAAATTTGCACGAGTGGCGAAGTAGGATATGGTGAGTTACTGCAGTTTTAGCTATGCGTTTGTCTGGTTGAGCTCTACAACACCAGGCGGCTTCACCGCTCACGTTTACGCCCCGACCATCCGGTAACCCACCCAAACCGCTCCCGTTTACCGGATTAGCGTACAAGCTAAACGTCTCTTGTGAACACAACTACGCTGCTGCCGAAAATTTGCACCAGCATCGAAGCAGAATGAAGGTTACTGCAATTTTAGCTCTGTGTTTGTCTGATTGAGCTCTACAACACCAGGCGGCTGCACCGCTCCGGACGCCCCCGACCATCCGGTAATCCGCCCCGGCTTGCCGGAATAGCGGACACGCTAAAAGTCTAATGACGGTTTCGTTCTCTGCGCGCGCGCAACTGCATGAGATGGGGACAAGCAGACGCTACGGTACGAAATAAAAAAAACACCTAGACATTCTGATTATATGCTTTATTATTTCTCTAAACCTTAATTCGTCTACTGAAGTAACATTAAACAACTGATGTATTGGATAATCATTGGTCACGTGCCACTATTACTGACGTCGCCGCGCAGCTATCTACGTAATTAGCGGGCTTGCGCGATTGACGTCGACTCGAGCGTGGCGCACGCAAGGAGAAAGGCAAGCGGCATTTGATTTGAAATTTAAGCTCTTTCTGTGGCGCATAGACATTTAATACTGATCAGACATGATCGTGAACGCACTTTGTGCACTTGTCTGCTCAAAATGGCCAGACCTGGTGAGGGGCCCCTTAAAGGGCGTGAATTTTTTGGTCTCCAGACGAGTGCCCTTAACAGATAACACTCTTATGTAAAGGTGTTTAGATGGAACTAGGAGCGAAAAGGTGGGGGCTTTGTAAACTCGTCCTCCTTAGCCTATTTTTTAACACTGCGACGTATTTTGTATTAAAGGACACCGAATTCATCTGCTTCAATAATCCCAGAAAATACGTTCGTTACGGTTAAAACCTGTCCTGAACACCCTTATGGCGTTCCTAGGTATACTTTGGCACAAATTACATTTCTTGGCGCTTCACTGTCTTCCTTTCTTCTGTCCCTTTTCAAGAAATGTATTCGCGCCACAAAGTATACCTAGGAAATCTAAGCACCAACTTGCCCAAGAAGAAGTCCTTTTCGAATACCCTTATGTCTGCAGGTACATGTTTCCACAATAGTGAACAATAGGTATAAGCACCCTTCTTTGGTGTATATACACACCCTAAACATAAGATTCTTCAGGATTCAACAATGAGTGGGCTTAGAAATACTAATTTTACACTAAGGAATCTTAATCTGCTTACTGTGTATTTCAGTTTGCCTTTCAATTCTCCAATTTAGTGAATACGATTACGTTTATTATCTCACGACCTTGAAATTCCGTATTTCAGTCTTTAGGATGTGCCACCTCCGTAGACTTCGTAAGTTGGCCCATTAGAATCGAAAAAGCGCTACTTGAGTGTGCGCAATGTCGCGCGTATAACGCTCGAAGAAGAAGTAAATTGCTTTGCGTTAAATATCTGAAAGCGAGCACCGACGTGCTGCTAACAATTCGAAAATAAGTCGAGATTTCGAGCAGGAGATGCAGTAGCGCTTGGCGGAGAACAAGAGTCACGTGACACTTTTCTTCCATCCTTTGTCCTAGTCCGCTCGTAATGCATCGCCAACAATACCACCTTATGAACTTAATGTCACCCTTTCTCGCGACAGTGAATGTACACGAACACTAAACCAAAAGCATCTCACCGGAAAAAGTTTTTGGAGCAGTCACTACTTGGGGCTTGGTCTTTGACATGACATTCCTCAGGAACGGCTGAACTGGCCGCCCATTCAACCACGCGGCGTTGAGGAACGGCGTCGTCACGTTGCCAATGGCGAACTCCCCGGTAAGCAGTTGACCAGTGGACAGTGGGATACGGCGCCTGTTTATGTCCACGATGTCGACGCCACCAAACAAACCTCGAACGGTCGCGTGCATGCGCGAGTCGACGAGTGCGGCGGACATGCCCCGAGCCATGTGTTTCAGGCCGTAGATCTTTTGCGGAACGGACTTGAGCACGAAGTCACGTGGCACGGAGAGCCCTTGAACTGCGCCCGACACGTAGAGGTGTTGCACTCGCACGGTGCCGAGGAACAGCGGCTCGGCTGTGATGTTCTGCTCGCTGTTAAGTGTTATTCGGCCGGCGAAAAGCTTGAAGAGCGGAACTTCGTCGATGATGCCAGGGCCTGAAACAACGAAGCAGTGAATGATCCAGAATAAAAATTTAAGCTCTACGTGCCAAAAGCGCGATATAATGAGGTACACTGTAGTGCGGGACTCTGGAATAATTTTCATCTCAGGGGATCGTTATCGTGCTCTCAATGCACGGGACACAGGCACTTGCATTTCACCTCCATCAAAATGCGGCCGCCGTGATTTGATCCCGCGACTTCGTGTTAAGCAGCGCAACACCACGGCCGCTAAGCCACCGCGGCAGGTAATTGACCATCTGATGTTCTTTAATGGGCATATAAATTTAAGTACACGCGCTGTTTTGAATTTTACCCCAACTAAATTTGGCCGCCGAGTAGCCAGGGTTCGCACTTCGCGGCTGCCAAAGGCGTAGATGCGGTCGTGGCCAAAATTTTTCCGGGCTATGTACCCGCTGGTGGACCGTGTGGCATGTGCTTACAGCCACGGTTATTGCGAAAAAGTTAAATTTTTCCCTTAGACTGGGCACAGCCGCGAATTCCAAGTTTCATCTGTAGTATATTGTAGTGCAACCGGACCACTGATCGCTAAATTAGAAACGCCAAGCCTTAGTGGAGCTGAAATTCACATTGTAGGTCTTATGTTCTGCGCACTTTTCTGCCCAACTGTACTGACGATTCAAAGCTACAGAGAAAACGAGAGCTTGGGCGTTTTATACGCTCTCCTAGTTTCGCCATGAGGGAACGACAAGACATCCGGAGCGAATGAGCTTCCCGCGCCTTCTCTCTCGGCTCGCCCGGACCTATTTAAAGCAATGGTCACGGTCAGTTGACAGCTTAAACCGTATCTCCAGAAGGTCATGTGCGATGACAACATTGCTGCTGCTGAAAACCTTGTGCAAAGATTTCCCTTGCAATATGAGCACAGCCTGGAATTGCGCTGTTGGTAAACCAGTGGAACTTGGGTTTCTGGCTTTATACAAACGACTAAAAAAATGGTTGCCGATACCATGCCCTCAAATTTAGACTGCACCTTTGAGGCAGCAATTTCGTAAGAAGTTAGTGAAGAAAATGCGAGATTTGTTTGTATTCGTTGAGATCGCGGGTAAAGAACGAGCCTCTTCATGGATGAGTAAAAAATATAGCACTAAGCGCTGTGATCTAACTATACGAGCACGATTCAACAAGCGTTGAGTATGCAATGTCAACTTACTTGAGGTGAGGTCCTTTTCGAACACGGCCGGTCCGGAGAATGTTTTTATTCCTGAAATCGAAACTGTGGATTATTATTAGGTTGCGGTACTTAAGTTCAGGGCATCTTACCATGAATGTCTTGGTGGTCCTCCGTGGCTACGAAGTCCTCCAACAAGTTGTAACCGTTCACACTGCCTTTGACAGTCATTCCAACTATTTTGGCTCCTTTGTGGAAAGTCTTCTGGCCAGTCATGACCAATGTAGACTCGTTAGTAGGAAAAATAGCGTCCTTGTAAAGGGCATCGAGCAATACGCTGTTGACTTTAGCGAGGACCTTGACGGACTTCTTAACAAAAACAGGTGCCTTGAACACTACGTTGTTTTTAAAAACATTTTCAGGTTGCTTGGCGGCGTAGGCAGCAAACTCTGAAATGTCTACGTTGTCGACCGTGCCAGCAACGACCACGTCTCGCTGCGCCTGGATGCCATTGACGAAGGCAAGCGGTACGTCAATGGGGCCGTCATCTGTGAGGCGGTAAATGTCTGCCGGCAGTGATACTCCGCTAACTTTGCCTTCAACGTTCGTCACTGTGGTAATTAGCTTGTTGAACCTTTTAGGCGCCCGCACGAATTGCTCGGCATCTTTGAGCAAAAGATCGTCAGGTATGGCGAGTTGGTTGAGCCTGCCCCGAAGATGAATATTTGTGAGTGCGTCGAAATTACCGACAAAGTGCTTGACACCGGTGATGGTGGCAGGCACGTTGATCCTGACGAAGCGTTCACCAATATCAGCAACTTTGATGCCGTTGACGAGTTGCGCAGAGACGGACGCTACGCGCAAATTTCGGGCAAACGTCAAGGATCCCTCTGCCATCTGCTCATCGATCGCGTTCATAGTAGTCGCGGCAACTCTCGTCAGGTCGACGCCGTCTACCATTTGAGCCGACAATTCTTGGAGGAGCTTGACTGAGGTCAAGTTTTTGGGTGCAGTGATGTAGTGCGTTCCAGTCAGTGTCACGAGATCACTCAATTTCAGGCCGTTCAACCTGCCTTCCAGAAGAGAGTCCTTGGAGATCACTAAAGGGCTCGCAAATGTTGTAGGCCCTGAAGAACGAAAAAAAATACCCACTTTAGTTTTTGACGTACTTCACAAGCGAAAGCATGCAGACACCGAACTTACCGCTTATCGTGTGATGTCTATCTGTTGTAACTGCATTGGCGAGATTGATACCGTTTATTGATGGAGACTGGAGTGACGACCGTACTTTGGCAGCCTTCGTCAACGTTATTTTTCCTGTTATGGTGGTCGGCTTGTTCATCCTACAAAAAGCATGGAAGGCGTGCGCCGTCGTAGTCTGTATCTGTTGCGAAACTAGGAAGAAAGGTTCTTACCAAAGCGGCAATGTTTATCAGAGTGGCGATGTGGGTTTGGTTGTACATTTTGAAACAAGCGAGTTATAGCGCGGACAGGGGACAATGACACGGTAAGTTGTGTGCATTCTTTCGTACCTTCTCGTGTCCCTGTTCGTTGAAACGCGAGCACATTGTAGCGCGGACAAGAGGGAAGACGGTTATAGTACTGCTGTCTAGAATTAAACGCAATATTTTAAGCTGAACAAAATGCGTTGCTGGGATAGTTGGTTCATTAATGAATGCGATAAAGAAAAACGCAAACTTCAAACGGGCGGAAAGAAAGACTGGACAGGCGTCGGTTCTGCGTGTAATTCTTTCCATCCTGTTTGAAGTTTGCGCTTTCCTTTATTCCATTAGGAGTTAAAGAAAAGGAAGCAAAACGACCGTTGTACAAAGAAATAAAAATTGTTCTTAATGACTCCAGAACAGCCACCGATTACAGATGCTCTCTGCAGTGTTTCGTGAAATCTGTCCAGTGAGATATTCAATAGACATTATGTAGCTGGGGAACAAGGTCCATGGACGTCAACGTAAGAAAAAGTTACACAGGATCGAACCGAAACCACTATGTTGCAGGATGATGGTGCGAGACGTACCAGTAAAGGCTCCTGAACAGGTCGCTGACAGGTACACCGTGGAAGGAGCCGATGTTTGCTTCAGCGGATTTGAGGAGTGGTGTCGACAAGTGACCTTGAAATACCTTCGGTGCAGTGACAGTGGCTGGCTTATTCGTGAATACAGCATCTGTGAAAGCGAGGAAGTGGGAAAGTCAATAGCCAGAGCAACGTGAAAAATGTTCCAGGAAGAACTTAACGCTTACGGTCCCCGTGGCTGTCAATAAGGTTGAAGCATTTGGACTGCTGCGATATTGTGATGGGAACGACGAGCGCGGCGAAATAATGATCTGCGCGACCGTCCACGAGTCAAATATTGCGCGATTGTGTGAACATATACAGCGTGCTAGATGCAAGTTGAAGCGTTGTCAAGAAACCTTAAGCTATGTAGTAGCAGTATAACCGCAGTCGTTTGGTAAAACGAAGAAAAGGGGAGAGGAAAATTACCGCTGGTCATACACTATAGCTACATCCGCCGACATCTGACCGGTGGTCAGCAGTGGGGGGAAAGAGAAGGTAGATTAGGACGATGGGAACTATGTACACGAAGTGCAATGTGGTAATAGATTTGTTCAGGAGTGCTGGCCTTTTCGAGCGCGATACAATTTTGGCGAAGTTAGGCGGCGCTTCTGTGGCATGATAAACGTTCAGAGGAAGATGTGGATAGCTCGTACGATTCTTTAGACAACGTATACTATGTATAGTAGTGACTTAACAGATAGACAAGGACACCAAAAATAATGAACCCGCTTCACCGTCGGTGTCTTTTGCGAGCGTTTGCCACCTTATAGCTTTCATCACAAGGGTGTTTAGAGGCTTTGAAAACCCAGTGATATGATCTGGAATTTAAGCCAGGCTCGCTAGAATTCTGTCAGCAGGATTAATGCTATGCCTTGAAATTTTTCGAGGACACTTCCTTTGTCGCTACTCCACTGTTGTATCTCTTGACTTGGTAACGATTTTAATCAAGGGCCACGTTCGGCGGAAAGATGTTTAATTGGAATGACTGAAAGTTGCCATGTACGCTGGATCAAGTTGTCAAATTTATATAGCATAGCAACCGAAACCTTGGCAAGTTCTGAAAGTTGAAATGATAGGCAGGTTTTGGAGCTGAACATATGAAGCAGCTATTGCGACAGGAAACCTGCTCCCTTGTACTCCACAGTTATATTTGCACGATGGGCAGAGTACATGTAATGAGCGCATTCACATGCACAGACTACTGCCTAGAGGGGACGCCGCTAGACCAAGGCACCTTGTCCTCGCCCTTCCTTGCTCACTTTAGTGCAGCGCATGCAGCTACGTCCTGGAGAGCGCCAAGGTGGCGTACCAAGGGCGGGAAGGTACGACTTGAAAGCGACGTGAATTTGGCAGTTCGCCAGGGTGGAAGAGGACGTAAAAGGCAATTTTAGTCAAGTTATGCTGCACTGTCAATAAATGTCAGTAATTGGAATGACTAAATTTAAAGTACAGTCAGTCATTCGCGTTTCTTCATAATGAATAGTTGAACCACCAGCTTAAAGTACATACACGGGTTCAATGGCTGTAGGCACTGCTGGGAAGCAAAGACTACTCCATCATTGACGATTCATACTTAACGATTTGGACACCTTGTCAAACACTATTGTCTTTCGTATACGGTGGTCGTGCGTATCAGTACGGTGCAGTCTGAAGTGAACAGAGCCGCAGTGAGCAAGCAGATTGATCAAATCAACCGCATCTTAATGTATGCGATTTTTCGCTGTCACTACTGGAACGAACTAACAAAAACAAATGCCCTGCCCAAATGTGTATGCCGTGATTTAAGGGCTTAAACTGCGGGTCAATCACCTTTGAGAGTCGAAATGAGCTTGTGGATTCGGAACCCGATGTCGCTCATCGCCTTCTGAAGCTCGGGCATCCTGGTGTGGAGCTCACTCATGGAGACCTTCGAGCCCTCCATGGTCAAGCCCTGCGGTAGCTTCGCGAACCCCATGGAGACTGGGCCATTGACGAGGACGGACCTAATGACTTGCTTGACCTGGACCACGTTCACTGTGGCTTTAGTAGATACGGCGTGCCGTAGGGTGTTAGATGCTTGTCCGAGGAGAGCCTGCTGCTTGTCCAATTGATCCTGGTCGGCGAGAGGAAGCCTGGTAAGAACTGACCCGGCGAAACATGCCTAGAAACTAACAACAATGGCGGAGACTAGTTTTGCGATACGCAAGTGGGTTGGTCAGCGGTTTCTTGAGAACATTAAGTTACGGGTGAATACATTATGTGATGTCAGTATTTTGTACAAGTTGTGCGTTATCTACTGTGGCTGCGAGTAACTGAAGTTTGAGGTCGAAGATTGCACCTGTAGATGCATCGAAGTTGACATTAAACTCAGGTCCGCAGCTTAAGAAGTGACTGTGAACTGTTGGTCTTCAATTCAATGTGTTAGGGTTTTATGGTATTCTGGACGACTGAATGAAGGCCAGCATTGGTGCTTAATTTCTCATCACTGGTTGCGAAGTGTTCAGTGGTACCTGCCGCATGTTACGGTGGAAAACTCACGCCGGAAATTCCACAGAGGCGCTGTTAATCTCAATGAGAAACATGCACCAATGTCATCGTATAGAGTTACACGTAAGAAAAAGCAGCCTGCGCACGTGAACCCAAGAACAACAGAGCTGGAAACCAGGCGAACGAGCCCACACAACTCTTTAGCAGGAAACAAAGGTTAGGTACGCGCAACACTGACCTTGAGCATTGTCATGCGAAGCACCAGTTGCGAGCCTTTGTCTTGAACCGGGTTTGACAAAAGTATGACCTTCGTGGATACCATGATTGATTTGGGAGTGCCCTTGGTGGCATCGGTGAAAAACATCCAAGCGTTGTCCTTGATGCTAAAGGATGATATACTGTCCTTGAGAATGACAAAGCCACCTAGGGGGACTGTACCTGCAACCAAATTATGGAAGATCGTCACTAGTTCTTGCCAACACTTCGCGCGAGCACATTGTTGCTTATTGAGGCAAGTATCCGAAATTAAGTAGCGCATGTCGATGCCTACAGATCCAGCTATGTAGATTGTTACATTCTTCAGGAGCTTGTGCTTTCCTTCTCCTTCCCCCAGAGCAAAGTTGCTAGCTAGAACAGTACCCAAGGACCCAAGGCCGACCTCACTGCATTACGTATCATTAAACTTTCTACCATGTTGCATACAAAGCAACGGCCTTTTCATTTAGGTTTCTCATCTGTATGTCCAATATTATAGCTTTGAAATACAGCACAAACGCCTAATAGTTGGGACTGCTCGACTAGCGATGAAACTAACCGTAAACCTTCAAATACCGAAAGAGTAAGCATATGTTAGAGCAACTAGTGAGGGCGAAAGTTCATTACGGGGAGGAAATGTAGTTGCGCATAACCCGGTGTTTCAGCGAACACGTCTTGTAACTGGGTGTGGCAGATCACAATTTTAGTCCATGAGCTGGTCTACTCGAAGAGGCAGGCATTACTTGCACAAAAAAAAAATTCAAATGAATAATCGATTATTCCACGCAAATTTCCTGATTAAGTTTTTAACTAAGTATCTTACGCCACACATTGCAATTTACAAATTCGAGATATTAGGTATCGGACTTCGCAGAGAAATGCATTGGCATTCCAGTTACTTTTGTGCTTCAATGCATGAAACTACGTTTTGTTAAGAATGTAAATGGAATGACAGTGCATTTTTACCGCAAGTTTGGCGGCGCATGTCTCGTAGATGGTATCATCCACACGATTATCTTCAAGTAGATACGTCTAGCAGTCTCGCCCGCTAAAATTTTGAGATTGCAATACGTGTCATAAGGTAATTAGTCAAAACTTGATTAGCGAATGGTAAATAATCCATTATGCAGTTCAGTTTCTTGGGTGTTCGCTTCTTCGAGCACATCAGCTCATGGACTAGAATTTCCTATCTGCCACAGGCAATCTTAATTTTTGAAAGTTCATTGAGACACCCTGTACAACAGAGTCCGCTGTAGCCACGGAGTATAAAGGGAATAGTAACAGAACGACGGAATACGTGAGCTTGTGCAATTAAGGCACATGCGATTCGAGCGTTGGCAGGAGACAGACTTAATTCAGCCGCAATAACTGCGACGAACAGTTAAGGTCCAGCAGCAAATGTTGCCGGTTGCAATTCAGCCGTGACCTATCAGCCCTTCAAATGAACACAGGAGACTGCAGGCTACCATCCTACAGCACAGAGCACTCGGCCGCTAGTCACTGGGCAGCACCTAGAGCGACCAACGTGAACAGCGCATGGGACGCAGCGGAATGTTTTAGTCAGATCTATCTGCTTGTCGCTTCCCGCATCGAGAAGAGTTCGAATAGCGAAATTTTCAATCAAGTCGAATAGCAGATACTATTCGCTTCGTAATTTCGATTGTTCGCGCACCCCTATCCACAACGTTTCGCAATGTGGACGTCAGAAATAATGTCCTCAACATGGCCTCCTTACGTTTCATATAGCAGTGAAGTGCTGCCCTCGTGTATCCGAGGATGTTCCTCGAATCGACACCACCTCTACGCAAGTACTCTTCGGCTGAAGTGGTCACTGCGCTTTGACGATGCTGCATAACGACTCCCGAGCGAAATTTGGAATCACGTGCCGCCGGCGCCTGTTGAAACCTACTGGAGAGAAGGTCCATTACGAGCAGCGGACGTATAGTCGCGGTCGAAAACAAACGAACAACGGTAACGCTTGGAGCTGTGTAGTGCCAAGTAGCTTTTTTTCGTCCTTGTTCGAAGCACATATACTGCTCGTCACTGATGAAGCGAGTGCTAACTACTTCCGATGCAAGATCGAGTAGACGGACCGATGCCCAGGAAGAATGACCTCCGCGGGACCACCACAGGACCTCAATTGGTAAAGCACCGCACCCATAATGCGGAAGATACGACAAAATGTCAATTTTTATTGCGCTTTTCCCTAACTCTACATTTCAATTAAACATGACGGGTAACCTCCCGCATGCTTTCCTTGTATCTACTGTTTACTACACTAATTGTAATTAACATAAACACTCCCACAATTCCACCTTACTCTTTGCACTTATTAGTTGGAGAGGAAGTGCGTTCTAGTCCGAAAAACTCCCAAGGCAGCAATAACCGAAAACTTATTGAATCTAGTTGTCTATGAGCAGGAGTTTCTAACTGTTTCTGAACTCTGGTTTCGCTAAGCTGTCGACTTGCCTCTGTCCACCTCCTGAAACCGCCTGAGCCTGGAGGACCAGGTGTGAAGCCGCACAGGGTACGATGCGTCCATGGTGGCGAGAGCGAGGATGACGTCATCGCGACAGGAGTCCACGCCCACGGGGTGCCACTGGAAGGCACGTGGGACCTTGAGAACTTGGCGCAGGAAGAAGCCGCCGCCACGCCAGACGTAGAGAAACTGATCCCGGAGGCCAGCCACGGCCAACACGTTGTCGAAGCCCACGCGGAACAGGGACACGTCCGTCAGCTCGGCGCCGTGCAACCTGCGGCAGGTCGCACGAACGGTAACAGGCCGGTGGGCATCCATCAGAAGGTGTGTGGCGCTTTTCAGAATGCGGAAGGGCGAAAACTGAAAAGTCGCACATGTAACTGGACAACACACAATTATGTCGCTGAAGTACTTGGGCATTCTGATCAACACTTCAGTGCGGCCAAATAGCTTGTCACAGTAGATACTGAACGCAGTAATGGGAACGTGCAGAAGTACACAAACTACACGAAACAGCGTGGTCCTCAATTACCTTGGTTTATCCCCCCACATATAGGTACCGGAACACTCGCGGAATGCGCAGGTATTCGCCGCGCTGTCTCGGCAGCCGCAGAACTGCGCTACTAAAAACGAGGATGCAGGTGAGATTCTAAACCAGGCCGACCATTTTTCGACGGGGATAGGAAACGAACTGTCCGATAAAGCCCTGCGACGTACTTATAGCCGTGGTGGTGAAATTTTGCGCGTAGCCATCCTTGCCTTGAGGCAAGCAGCGCAAAAATACCGTAGAAAGGGAACCATCCCTTCAGCGTCCTTTGTAGCTTACGCAGAGTGATGTGGTGAAAACTGTCCGAAAAGGTCATACTCACACGTCGAAAACTTTGAAGTTGCTGGCAAGGTCGTCGGAGCGGTAGACGAGCACGGTCGTTGCGTTGCTAACCGCGACGTAGCCGTAACCGGAGATGGTGGCGGTCTCCATGTCCACGGCCATCGGAACGTGAATTTTGATTACGTGGCTCAGCACGGTGCCGCCTGTGTTGCATCGGGAACGACTCGGGTTACTGACGGTGGAGTGAAAGGTTTACAAAACCAAGGCATGGCTGAGGTTTCAGTAGATGCCTAAAAATACTGAAGGATGGGGTGGGCAACCGAACCAAGGAACCGCGACCCTTACATAGTATTGTATGTGAAGGCATAGCTTCCTCACTCCTCAATCATTTTCCCAGAAGCTACGCACGTAAAGTTCACGTTCCACAATTTCTCAGCAGTTAAATATAAACACCCAAGCGGTAGCCATGCCGCATTAGTTGTCGCAATATGACCTAACTGCAACAAGTTTCGTTCACAACAGTTTGAAGGCTGCACAATCTGAACACCGATTGCTCGATATTCAAACGCAGGTTAGAAACAGCTGCGTCTGAGCTAAAGCACTCCACTGCTAAGAGGCCGGGAAATTAGCGTCACCTTGGCGTATGTCCGTGAAACCGACGTCCGCGTATACGGAAGGAAACAGAAGGACGAGAGCTCCTTCCTGCTGGGACTGGAGCCATCGCACCTTCACGGGAACTTCGCTCAGCTGCAGCGAGTAGAGCTGCAACCAGAGAGGTGCGAGTGGACACTACATTGCGCAGAGCCCAAAAATAAAGAAGCACACACGCATCGACGATTTTCAGGTGACGCAATAAAAGAAGAGTCATTTGCTTGCACAAATATAGCGCAACTACGAGCATAATGCGAGGTGAGGACAATTACAACTCGAGCCGATGGTCCGTAACGCGACTGTAGGCCGCGAGCATGAAGTGTGACAAACTGAACCTAAACAAATGGCGCTAGAAAAAAAAAGGCAGGCACATTTGTATGGTCTCGCGCTTAGATTTAGTGCAGGTATGTACTAACTAGACCAATAACAAGACCTTGAATAGAATGTCTTGCGCGAATCGTTACAGCCGTGCGCTCCCGCGCAGGCCCGCCCGGGGAGCGCGGCTAGTAAGGGTGTAGCGCATCGCGGTGACTGATCAGGCCGTTTGTCAGCTTTGTCCGGCCGCCCCTTTTACTGTTGCGTTTCCCGCTCCCAAGCAGGCTCGCCCACACTCATGTTCACGTGCCGCCTTCCAAGAATAGAGGTCGGCTTTTTCGCAAAACGCGGAAGCGTGGTGGTTGAGCTTAACCACCAGGCGGCAAAGAACCAAACCGCTCGGAAAATGACGAACGACCGGGCTTTAGAACTTTCTGGCTGTTCCCTATACTTCAGGTATAGGGAACAGCCACAGACAACTAGTCGCTCGTTCGGTTACTCGAATGCCTGCACACATTCACACTCAGGTCACGTGCATCTAAAAAAAAAAAATAGGGGTTTACCTGTGGAATTCGGCTGCAGTAAAGCTTGCCCGTTTTCAAGCGCGACGTGTGAAAATATCAGAAGGGAATAAGTTTGGGCATGTTGGTTATTCATCGTAATGCAAGTAGCATAGCGCAGTAAGGACGAGAGACTAGTCGAGACAGGACAAGCGCTATGTATGCGCTTGTCCTCTCTTGACTTGTCCCTCGTCCATACTGCGCTATGTTACTTGCATTACGGCGAAAATATAGTCTTATATTCGTAATACTATTAGAAGTACAACGCAAGCGCTTCATTCACACTGGGATGACGTACGTGACCGGTCTCAGTGGTCGAACTACATCCCAATTTCAATCGAAGAACTGAAACAGTGCTATAATCGCAAATGCGGCAATAAGGGTGGTTTTTATCACATCAAAGCGCAGGAAAGGCGTGCCGTGTGAGTGATATAACAATTATGTTTATCACACGTGACTGCAACATAAATCGTAGTTTAACTAGCACGGAGGAGTCGCCAGTCCTGTTCATTCATTTGACCATAAGCCCACACCAAACCGACGGAAAAACTCGGAACTACAACGACATTCTATCGAGGAGACAGGGATTAAAGGCGTCCTTTCGGCACACGTAGCAAAGCGCGCAAAGGCGCAGGGCACACGTTGAGCCTATGCAGGGACTGACCAACGATTCTCCAGCGGCGTCCACTTCGTAGGCGACCAGCTTCGCAGTCAGACCAGTGCGGATGATGAGGACGAGGAACATGCTCTGGAAGTTCCTTTCGTTGCGGAGGAACACTGTGGCATCAACGATGTCATCTGCAAAGCGTGTACCAGAGGGTGAAACATTTGTATATCCGAATCGTGGCCAACAAGCTTGCGTCAGTAGCAGTATAATAGCATGAAAATTCACGTCACCGGTTCTAACGGAGAACTACATGATCAGGTAGTAACCGTAAGTAAACGCAGTTAACAAATTAGGGACACGAAAATTAGCAGAAATCAAGGAGATGTAAAGTCATTTGGCACAGCATGATCGAGACAAAGAAAACGATATTGTTATAACAGCCACATATTCGACGTATAAGCGTACGTGGAACATTTGAAGCCCCTGATCTCGTTGATGTTTTTGTTGTAATAGTGACAGACAACCACTTCAAAATTCAGTTCGAGAATCGGCAAATGAGCTTCTGAGCAGGAGAACTTTGGAGCAGCGCTATAGTGTGCGCCGTGCGATGAACGTTCAGCATGTGCTGCATTATCCAGAAGGCGCCTGTAGATTTATGTGGAATTCTCAAGGGAACATGTGCACTGTTGGGCAGACATTCCTAAACATTGGTGCAATGATGAAAAAAGATGAGCGAGGTGAAGAAACTATATGTACAGATTCGTACACAAGTGAATTGATCTGCCTCACAACGAAAGTCCGATTCCTTGCCAGTCATCCCAGTGAGAAAATTCACTGTAGATGGCAAATCCATCAGGTAAATACATCCACGAGGAATTACATGCATATTGAGTCACCTTGTCGACCATGACTGCGCTACGCGATGAGTCTGCACTGGAGGTAGACGTACACCCAACAGCTCAGTGTGAATGTCTTCTATGCGCCCTGTCGAATAACGCTTGCTCACCGGATCCGGAGCTGAAGCGGAACATGGCGTTCCGAGTTAGCAGCTCCACGTTCGGGTTGGTGAATCGCCAGAGGTGGACGTTGTTTCGGGCCACAGCCATCACGTGATCCGAGTGGTTGTGATGCAGATGCGTCCAGCGAACGGCACCGTACACGTCGGTCTTCACTCCGGAAAGCATCAACTTTGTCACTTCCAGCTCTGAACGAAAGAGGAAAAGTCTGCAATCAACAAATAGAAGCGAGCACTACCATATTTAACGCACTACTGAATATATACACCACGTAACCAATTTTACTGCAGAATTCACAAATGCATGTTCCTTGAACGGACATCAGTAAGGACACTAAATCACTGCGTCGCTATTGGCCTAATAGCATCACGTGAGCCCTTGCTCGAGAAGCGTCTACGGAGTGGCGAGGAGCGCATGTTGGCGCCGTTGCTACGCTCGAGCAGTGTAGGCGGCGCGACGGTCGAGGAGGAAGAGCGAAAGGGAGGGGAGACTAGGAGGAGTGAAGGCGGAGAGTCGCTGCTTTACGAAGTTTAATTAAGGGGCTTTAGCGCCACCACTCGCAAACCTTGGCGGCGGATGTGGAACATCCTTTCTGCCGCAGGCGTCACGAGTGTGATCTTTTTGGGTGAAGTCATCGTCAGCAGCCTATTTTATGTCCACTGCAGGGCGAAGGCCTCCCCCTCCGATCTCCAATTAACCCTGTCCTGCGCCAACCGATTGCAACTAGCGCCCGCGAATTTCCTAATTCCATCGCTCTACCTAGTCTTCTGCCGTTCTCGACTGTGTTTCCCTTCTCTTGGTACCCACTCTAACCCTAATGGTCCAACGGTTACCTAACCGGCGAATAAATCCACATGCCACCTGAAGGCATCAATGTTCACGGACTCTAGACCCTCGTTAGCTAACACTCCCAGGGTTAGTTCTAGTAGTAAAACAGATACCCAAGAAATTGGATGGGAAACCGGCGCCGGGTAGCTCAATTGGTACAGCATCGCACGCGTAACGTTAAGACATGGAATTGCACCCCGCCTGCGGCAAGTTGTTTTTTCGTTCACTGTCACTTCCATAAATTTATCATTTGTTTAATTCAACTAGTAAATACAAGTAATTTCTTGTATGTTTTCTTTGATGTCATTGTTAGCTTCTTACATTATGATTAATAAAAATTGGGCACCCCGGTTATCCCCTTCTGGAGAGATTGCATATATAACTTGCTAACGTCAGTTAGCTTATTTCGCATGAAAATTTGTTCATTTTTATCGATAAACAGTAAACTAGGTCCGAGAAGACCACGTCAAAATCATGACGTCATGCCAAGATGGTGCAGCAACTTCAAGGCGGCGTCGCCACACGCCTCTCATTTTTGCGTTTTTTCTGGCTTATGAAGCGTCTTCTAGCAGTAAGAGTGACTTCTTTTTTAGTATTATAAAAAGAAGTCTAATATACCACTCGCACTTTACTGCATTCACACGACGGACGTGATCACGGACGAATCAGTGACGTGACGTGAGACATTCATAGATTCACTGTGCAGATAGTATCCGCACGACAGAGGCTTACCGCACGGATGAAGCAAGTCTGTTCCAACTCGGACGGCGCCGAAAAGCAAAAGTACTGCACGGCTGTCCGCCGTATCGCTAAGCGCGCACCGAAGGAGCACTGCGGCCGGGAACGGTTTACGGATGATCACGTGGTGTGCAATCTGCAAGCTCAAATCGCAGTTTGCTCCATCGTGTGTATACAGCTGAGAAGAACTTGTTAGGCGAGTTGGTGCGTATTGAATACAACTCGAATGAATACAACTCAAAATTTGCCAACCACATTACCACATTAGTCTTTTCGTTCGCTTTCATTTCCCTGTTCCCGAATTCTACATTTACATTGAACACAACAGTTCGTTTCCCTGTGATTCATCTGGCTTCCTTGTCCGTTTTCACATCTTAAATGTTTCACAATGTGTTGCACTGAACTGATGGCTGCGAGACGTTCTTGGGCTTGAGCCTGAGCAGACGACGCTATGATGATAGGCGCGGGGATGTGTGCGTTCGCACGATCTCGTTCAACGTCTCGTCAGCTGACGAGTAGTCTCGCTGCTCTGTATAACGTAAGATGACTCAGAGTCGTTCCGATTAGGGACGCGACATCGTGCCAATTCACGTTATTCGACCAAGCGTATCGGTGTTGCGTGAACCAACGCGCTTTTGCAGACTGCACGCTCTAGAGGTGCTTTGCGTATAGGTCAACTGTTTCTGTACGGCAGCATCAGGCGAATTACAGTAAAGAGCAAAAGCATGCCGGGCGACGGGCACATTGGCGGCGGCCATTTGTGATGTAATAAAATGCAGTTACGCTACTCAGGACACTGCATCAAGGGCACCCTACACCAAAACAAAACGAGCGCGATGGACTTGTTTTGGATGATTGACACATGCTCAACTATTTAAGATTCCTCATCCTACCCAATGGAATATTCGCTGCTCGGACACTGGCTGAATTGCCGATATAGGACTCTTACTGCGTTGCATAAAAAGGGAAGTTAAAAGAATAGCGTGCAGCTACCACACTGCTAAGTTACCCGTTTTATTCATCCTTGTACAAGTTTCTTACATTGCTATCAAAGTTCAGTATTACAGGTAACCGGAACAGACGCTTGGTCAATACAGGCGAAAGCAGAAACGCCCCAACTCATGCATCCGAGAACTGACAAAGATGTCAAAATAAATCGCTGCGAATCCATTTCCGTGGCGGGCGTGTACCTTCGCGATCTCCGATGCTGGACTTTGTCCTGAAGTTGGAATGCATGAGCCGCTCGTCGCCGACGAACTGCGGAACGACGCTGGAGCTCGGATAGGACGCCGGCGCCGTGTGGCTGCGAATTACTTGCAGCGCAGCCT
The DNA here is from genome assembly GCF_038994185.2 of Dermacentor albipictus. Lineage (NCBI taxonomy): Eukaryota > Metazoa > Arthropoda > Arachnida > Ixodida > Ixodidae > Dermacentor > Dermacentor albipictus. The sequence continues at coordinate 4,878,821 of NC_091830.1, forward strand.
GCGACAGCCGGGACTCCATCGCAGCAGGCAATTCCGCCTGAGAGAGAAGGGAGAAAACGTGTTGCCAGGGGTTTTAGACTGCTAGTTCAAAAGCTAGGTTGACGAATTGAGTTTATTCGTAGCGTATCATATGCTGTTCTGATATCTAAAAATTCTGATTTAAGCGGGAGTTTTAGCACATTTGGTAACTTTTTTTGGTACGCTGGAGAAAGTTTAAGTTTCAGTTTAAGTTTAAACTTTCAGTTTAAGCAAGCATTCAGCAGACTAATTACCATACTAATTAAGGTATAACTCCAATGACCTTTCATTGACCCATGATCCATGACCCCCCACCCGGAGCGATGGGAGACCTTGTCCAGCCCCGACCTACCAACCCAGCTCGCGCTGGCGGATAGGGGCCAGGAACTGCTGGACGCATATGAGACCTGAGAAGAACCCATCTGGTGCCAGCGCGCACCAACCTTTACTAAGGGCTCAGTAAAAGTATTCTCTCTCTCTCGAACTAATTTTCACCACCCGGGCTTCTTTGGCATGTTCCCAAAGCAAAGTGGACGAGTGCTTTCATATCCCATCTCCAAAATGCGGTAGCCGCGGTCGGAAATTTAGCCCGCGACGCTGTGCTAAGAGGTATAGGAAACACCTCGTGCCACCTAACTGCAGCGTTGATATATACGTACAATCGCAACACCCACTTTCGTCCAAGGGCCTCCCTTGTAGTAAAACAGTCACGGATGCTCACGAGAGCCACGCACATGTACGGTGCACACGGTATTGTGCCCTCGGATACAGCGCCGAGACGAGTAATAACAGCTTGCCACCGAAGCTGTGCGCTCTCAGATAAACTTCATTGCTAACTGGAAGCTGTATAGCCCAAGAAATTTCAGTAGCTCACAGGCGGAAAGTCTAATGAAATGTGTTCTGCCAACGCGAGAGGACGATCCTCAAAAAACACGTTTCTACAAAGCGGACGCATTGTTGGCATTATGTCCGCTAACGTAATTTCTGATAAGCAGAGAAGACTTAAAGGCCGCTTATGGCTAGCACCGAATATAATGTAGGCCGCACCATTCTGGAAGACGGGGGGGAGCTGAATAGCTCTTTTCGGCTACTTCAGTTCACTTGTGGAAGCAAACGTTAAATGCCTACAGGTACATGAAGTACGCGAAGCAAAGGTTTAATAATAACTTTAATTGAAAGCTAACGGGGAGGACATACCTGCACTAGTACTAAGATGCAAGCTGAACGAAGAGAAACAGAAGAGCACTTCAGGTAGTTCTACGAGCGCACGTCGCATCGATACGTGCCCGAGCTAACAAAATCGCACTGCGCCCAGGATTCCGGACAGGAGGCCTGAGTGAATAGAGGAAAGTTTCTAATGGAGTACGCTTATTTGCTCACCGCTGCACCGCAGTTCCATAAGCACGCCAGGAATGCCCAAAGCAGGCACATCTTCAGGTCGTCCATGCACGTCAGCCTACACGGCTTCGTCCGAACAGCGACCGCTGCAAGAGCACCGCGAGTGCCTCGTTTTCTGTTCAGCATTCTCTCGTCTTTTTGGCAGAGGCGTACACAAGGGCTCTTTGTCCGCCCTTAAACTGTCGCGCGAGTCTTCGGAGTTTAGAGTCCACCAGAACAGCGCACTGTTCTAGAAGACTGCCGCGGGGTACCGCCGCGACGCCGGACAAAGATGGAAACAGCGGCAACGCCCCTTGGCTAGTTTTTAAGTGAGCGCCTGCACCTTGTGGCGGCCAATCATCGTTCTCCAGGGCCTCCCGACGTCAGGAGGAGCGTAATCGTGGATGACGTCACGTTTATTCGGCGGCAGAACTGCAGTGAATTGTTATCACTTTTTTGTGATACTTCCGGACGGTGAGTGCAGCAGTTTCTTTTTGCTTGGTAGCCTTGTTTTGCTTTTTCCGGGCTTCTTTGCACTCCTCATTTCACCATGGAATACGTTGTTTCGAGGGCGACCCATTTGTTTTGGGAATACATACTGATGCAGCATCAATAATGAATGCTGTTATGTATGCTACTGCATCGTCTAGACTTTCACAGATATCATTCCAGGGTAGCTGTGTTCGCGAAACTTCATCCATTCGGCTGAATCAACTTTCCATCGAGGAACATGTGCAGGACCCTCAGTTTGTTTTTTAAGGTTTAGAACGATGGGGAAGTGACTACTTCCATAAGGGTTATTAATGACATCCTACTCTAGAAATGGCACAATTGTGCTGAACGCTATCCTTAGGTCTATGGAAGAAAATGTTTTATGTGTAGAGCTGTATAGTGTTGCTTTTTATTGTTAAGCAAATAGGCACTTAAAGAGAATAGGATTTTCTATAAGCCGTCCTCTCGCATCACAGCGACAGTCGCCCCACAGTAATATGCGCGTTTAATTAGATCACCGACGACTATGTAAGGATGATGGAGCTCATCCATAAAGCTTTGAAATGTTGTTCTAGAGAGTTGATAACTTTGGGGGGATGTATACAGATGTGATGACGACTAGTTTATTGAATAGCACTGCTTCGATAGTAACTGCCTCCAGTGAAGTTCGGAGTTGCATTTGCCGACAAGCAATGCCTCTGTCGACTAGTATTGCTACCCGGCCGGACGATGCAACTGCATCGTCTTGGTCTTTCCGGAAAACAGCGTATTGCCTGGGAAAGTTTGTTTGTGTAGATTTAAGACGTGTCTCCTGAACAAACAGCACCTTTGGATTGTATTTGTGTAAAAGTTATTTGATACCATCGAGGTTGTGGATAAGACCTCTCACGTTCCAGTGTAATATTTGTGGAGCCATACCGTTTGTGTCTTTGTGCTGTATGTCAAGAGGAACCACGTTTTATGGAGCCTTTCCAGGCCCCGTGAGCCGGAGTTTGTCTTGGAGCGGTCACGAGAATCGCGCCGCTCCCGAGGCGCTGAATGCGCCGCCTGGCTTGTAGTTGCGTCCATCAACTCCTGGGAACCGCTGAACTTCCGCTTTATAGAACGGGGTGTTTTCAATGTAGGCCTTGCCTCGAAAAGCAAAGCCTTGGAAGCCACCAACCCAAAGGTCAATGGGCCCTCCTTTAGAGACGGCGCAGCAGAGCTCGCTGCGGTCGCCTGGGGCGCTAGGGGCACTGCTGCGGCCACTCTTTGTGGACCGGGCTGATGCCCCAGTCTGATGTGGTGTCGCCCCCCGACGCGCCACACCAGCATACCCTGCGGTATGGAGGAAAGAAATACGCTTTTGCGCTTCTTGAAAGCAAATGTTCTCCTTGATATTGAGCGCAATTATTTCCTTTTCCCTCTTCCAAGAAGGACATGACCGGGAGTATGCAGTGTGGTCACCCTCGCTGTTTGCGCAATGGTGTGCCTCAGTACAATTATCGGCAGGTTGGTCGTATGACGCGCACATTGCACATGTGGTACGGCCCCGGCAGCTCTGAGAGCCGTGACCAAATCGCTGGCACTTAAAACAGCGGCGCGGTTTCGGAATGTCGGATCTAAGTTGGATTTTCATATAGCCTGTTTCAATATATTCTGGTAAAGTGCTTGTGCAGAATGTCAAAATTAGGTGCTTAGTGGGGATCTCTTTGTCATCCCGCCTGATCTTTACTCTTTGGACATTTGTCACGTGCTGTTCTTTACAGCCTTCAAGCAGCTCGGTTTCACTCAAGTCTAGGAGATCTTGCTCACATACGACTCCGCGTGTACTCTTCAGATAACGATGTAGGTTTATCGAGATGGGGTATTATTAATTTCAACAAGTCCAGATAGTTTCTCGAACTGCTTCTTGTCACTAACTCCGGCTCCGAAATGGGCAGGCCACGCGTCATACCTAATCCTGAGGAGCAGCCAGATTTCGACCAGCAACGCCGCGAGCAGAACTGGGAACGAGCTCGTCAACGCCGTGCCGATGCTGCAGCCCTGGCATAAGAGCAGGCTCGAGCAGCCGAGCGCAAGCAGAAAATGCTTACCGAGGACTCGCCAGCCTACCAAACCGTCGTTTAATGAACCGTCAGGATTAACCCAGTGATAAACACCGGGGCCGCATGTTTCAGCTTCACTGGTTAAACATCTACACGGAGTGCTTGGGCGGTTATATTTTTTATTTTTTCTTCATTTCACCATAGCTTATAAGTGTGTGTTTAGGAGATGTTGGTATCATGAGTAAGGTGTGCTGCTGCTTCTCGCTCAGCTGACGAATATACAGAGAAACCGGAAATAACGATTAGAAGAAAGAAAGAATGAAAGACAATTTAAAACAATGTATGTTTACACATGTAAGTTTACACAGTTTACACAGGACCTGCGACGAAACAGAGGGTCAGAGGGTGCTAAGAATCTCTGGGTCCGGACAGGCCGCCATTGGAATCTGAACCTGGCAACGTTTAACGCTAGAACCTTATCTAGTGAGGCGAGTCTAGCAGTGCTATTGGAGGAATCAGCGGGCAGTAAATGGGATGTAATATGGCTCAGTGACGTTAGGAGGACAAAAGAAGCATATACAGTGCTAAAAATCAGGCACGTCCTGTGCTGCCGGGGCTTAGCAGAGACGAGAACTAGGAGTCGGATTCCTGATTAATAAGGATGTAGCTGGTAACATACAGGAATTATCGAGCATTAACGAGAGGGTGGCAGGTCTTGTTGTGAAACTTAATAAGAGGTACAAATTGAAGGTCGTACAGGCCTACGCCCCTACAACCAGTCATGATGACCAGGAAGTCGAAAGCTTCAATGAAGACGTGGAATCGGCGATGGGTAAAGTCAAAACAATATACAATATACTGATGGGCGACTTCAATGCCAGGGTAAGCAAGAAGCAGGCTGGAGACGAGGCAGCCGGGGAATATGACATATGTTCTAGGAATAGCAGGGAAGAGTAATTAGCAGAGTGTGCAGAACGGAAGAATATGAGGATAATGAATACCTTCTTCCGCAAGCGGGATATATATATATATATATATATATATATATATATATATATATATAGCCGAAAGTGGACGTAGAGGAGCCCAAATGGCGAGACTAGAAATGAAATAGACTTCGTCAAGCCTTCAAATAGGCCAAATAGCCAAATAGCCAAAGCCCTCCGTCAAGCTGCTGCGACAGCTTTTTGCCCAGGTGTCCCTGCAGTTTCTTTTTTTTTCTGGTAAATAAAATTGATTGATTGGTTGATTGTTCGATTGATTGATTGATTGATTGATTGATTGATTGATTGATTGATTGATTGATACTCTCATACAAGATGTGGACGTGCTCGGCAAGGTGCGCTGCGGTGACCATAGGATGGTAAGATGTCGAATTAGCCTAGACTTAAGGAAGGAATGGAAGAAACTGGTACATAAGAAGGCGATCAATGAGTTAGCGGTAAGAGGGAAAACAGAGGAATTCCGCATCAAGCTACACATCAGGTATTCGGCGTTAACTCAGGAAGAGGACCTTGAAAGGACCTTGAAAGGCATTGAACGACAATCTTATGGGCATCATTAAGGAGTTTACAATATAAGTCGTTTGTAACTTCGTTAAACAGGATACCGGTAAGCTATCGCAGGGGACGAAAGATCTGATTAAGAAACGCCAATGTATGAAAGCCTCTAACCCCACAGCTAGAATAGAACTGGCAGAACTTTCCAAGTTAATCAACAAGCGTAAGACAGCTGGCATAAGGAAGTATAATATGGATAGAATTGAGCATGCTCTCAGAAGCGGAGGAAGCCTAAAAGCAGTGAAGAAGAAACTAAGAAAAGGCAAGAATCAGATGTATGCGCTAAGAGAGAAAGCCGGTAATATCATTACTAATATGGATGAGATAGTTCAAGTAGCCGAAGAGTAATATAGAGATTTGTACAGTACCCGTGGCACCCATGACGCTAATGGAAGAGAGAATAGTCTAGAGGAATTTGACATCCCACAACTAACGCCAGAAAAAGCAAAGAAAGCCTTGGGAGCTATGGAAAGGGGGAAGGCAGCTCCGGAGTATCAGGTAACAGCAGATTTGTTGAAGGATGGTGAGCAGATTGTACTAGAAAAACTAGCCACCCTGTATACGCAATGCCTCATGACCTCGAGCGTATCGGAATCTTGGAAGAACGGTAACATAATCCTAATCCATAAGAAAGGGGACGCCAAAGACTTGAAAAATTATAGACCGATCAGCTTACTGTCATTTGCCTTCAAACTATTTACTAAGGTATTCGCAAATAAAATCAGGAACACCTTAGACTTCTGTCAAGCAAAGGACCAGGCAGGATTCCGTAAAGGCTACAATAGACCATTTTCACACTATCAATCAGGTGATAGAGAAATGTGCGGAATATAACCAACCCTTAAATATAGCTTTCATTGATTACTATAAAGCGCTTGATTCAGTCGAAACCTCAGCAGTCATGGAGGCATTACGAAATCAGGGTGTAGACGAGCCGTATGTAAAAATACTGAAGAATATCTATAGTGGCTCCACAACCACCGTAGTCCTCCATAAAGAAAGCAACAAAAATTCAATAAAGAGGGGAGATACGATTTCTCCAATGCTATTCACAGCGTGTTTACAAGAGGTATTCAGAGACCTGGATTGGGAAGAATTGGGGATAAGAGTAAATGGAGAATACCTTAGTAATTTGCGATTGGCTGATGATATTGCATTGCTTAGTAACTCAGGGGACCAATTGCAATGCATACTCACTGACCTGGAGAGGCAAAGTAGAAGGGTAGGTCTAAAAACTAATTTGCAGACAACTACAGTAATGATTAACAGTCTCGGAAAAGAACAGCAGTTTACGATAGGTAGCGAGGCACTGGAAGTGGTAATGGAATACATCTACTTAGGACAGGTAGTGACCGCGGATCCGGATCATGAGACTGAAATAATCAGATGAATATGAATGGGCTGGGGTGTGTTTGGCAGGCATTCTCAGATCATGAACAGCAGGTTGCCATTATCCCTCAAAAGAAAAGTGTATAACAGCTGTGTCTTACCAGTACTCGCCTACGGGGCATAAACCTGGAGGCTTACGAAAAGGGTTCTACTTAAATTGAGGACGACGCAACGAGCTATGGAAAGAAGAATGATCGGTGTAACGTTAAGGGAAAAGAAAAAAAGCAGATTGGGTGAGGGAACAAACGTGCGTTAATGACATCTTAGTGGAAATTAAGAAAAAGAAATGGGCATGGGCAGGACATGTAATGAGGAGGGAAGATAACCGATGGACATTAAGGGTTACGGCTGGATTCCAAGAGAAGGCAAGCGTAGCAGGGGGCGCCAGAAAGTTAGGTGGGCGGATGAGATTAAGAAATTTGCAGGGATAGCATGGCCACAATTAGCACATGACCGGGGTAGTATATGGGAGAAGCCTTTGCCCTGCAGTTGGCGTAGCCAGGCTGCTGCTGATGATGATGAAGTTCACACAAGTCGTGACAGCTTTTTAAAAGGAATAATATTAAAATTACAATGCGTCTCATTACATTCGCCCTTCCTCATCGATTGACATGCCATATCACCGCCGTTGTCGCCGGGATCGTCCACTCAGCGCGTCGGACGATAAATGTATATCATTGGGCATATGATATAGAAGGGAAATAATCGTTACAAGATACGGCACGAAGTGCCGCATAAAGTAATTGACACCGAAGCATTCTATTCGGTAAAAGGTTAGACGTCATGGGAGAAGGGTGGAGGGGCATTTATCTGAGAGCATGCAGCCCCTTAGGCCGGTGAACCGATTATCTCAGGCGGCCTGCAGTGTCTTGGGCGCATTATGTCTAGTCATCTCTGCTAGTGCGGCGTCGAAAGCAGACGCTCGTCAAGAGCTTGCTGGCCGTCTGCGAGAGATAACGATAAGAACACGCTCAGTGCTCAGGCAACTGCGTCGCCACTATCGGAAGACGCGAGACTGCAATCGCCAGACCGCAGCCACTTGTGTGTGCGCGTGGTGCGTGTATTGTTGCGAACGGTTGTCTTGTCAGCGAATACTGTCTCAATGTCGGTGTTGTGTATAAACGAGCTTCGAACGCTATGGAACTATGACGCGACGTTCGCGACTCGCTTGCAATGTTGCTGAAACAGGACAGACAGCGCTCTTGTCGAAATGCGGGCGATATATGCTGTAGTATATAATGAAATAAACAAATAAATAATGAATAAATCATGGTTAATAAATATTACGAACCAGAAGAGCATTGTTAAAGTATACAGAAGGACCATAGGCTGAAGTAACGAATGAAGCCTCTTCTTTAGAATTTTGTGAACTTGCTGATTGAAGATTGACATGTTCCCATCAATATATATATATATTATTGCCGTTCCAGTTATTTTTGAGCTTCAATGCATAAAACGACGTTTTGTTAAGAAAGTAACTGGAACGCCAATGCATTTCTCCGCAAAGTTGGGGAATTAATATCTCGAAACTGGTGCCATCCAGAGAATTAGTTCCAGTTGTGTCCGCCTTGCGAACTCCGTGGCTAGAATTTGTAAGTTGCAATACGGGCCACAATTTAATTAGTTAAAAACTTAATTAGGGTTTTATTAGTCGATTATGCATTTCATTTTTTTTTTTTTTTGCAAGCAGTGTCCGCCTCTTCGAGTAGACCAGCGGATGAACTAGAGTTGTGCTATCTGCCACAGGCAACCTTTCAAAAATTTCGAAAGTTTTCGCTGAAACACCTGGTACCTTATTAGTCATCAGTGCTGGTAAGTTTCACGATATTCGAATCTCTTCGTCGAAAACTTCCACTGTGTGGATGGATGGATGGATGGATGTTATCAGCGCCTTCTTTGGAACGGGGTGGTGGGTTGCGCCACCACGCTCCTGCTGTTATACTGCCTAATGTCCTACTTATAGGATGCCCCCACCGGCGACAGGGCCGTCAACGTGAAGTACGCGCAACTCGATCTCGCGATGGCGACGCTGCGATGTTCACGTAGCTGGTACGCATGCCACGAACGTATGCTAAGGAAGAGAAATCCGCAGCGATTTGTCACCAGTTGTCTCGATCAGAAGCATTGCTGAGACAGGGGATGAACACATCTCGTTCTTTAGACATTACAAAAACATCTAAGCTTACAATAGCCGCTGTACAATCATAATTTACTCGCAACAAGGAAATTTGCGTAAAATCGGGATTTATTGTAGGACGCCTTCGGTACGATGGGACCACACTAAATAGAAGATATAATAAGGAATAAGAATAGCATATATAACGCTAGATATATAATGAAGATAGCCATAATAATAAATACCTATCAAATGAAGATATATAATGCAGTAATAGCGTTAATGAGCACGTTTAATCAAAGCAACCAAACTTTTTGTCAGTTTCTGTGACGAGTGCGAAGGGCTCAATAGTACTTGCGAACTATTAGACGAGGTAATGCAAATTAACGCGCACGTACACGTATAAATCATAGTATATAAAGTTAATTTGCGCCTCTTCTAATAGCTTTGACTGGTTAACATCCCTGCCTTCCTATATTCCTCTCTCTCTTCTAATAGCTATATGTTCGGTGCTGGTGCGAATACGAACTTGCCCAACGAGAACTCTTATACGAACTGCAATGGCCTTACCTGGAATGGAGGGGTGCACCTAAAATTGTCTATACCGTACACAACCGCATCTTAAAGCCATAAAAATGTGTTCCTATATCTATGCAGCGAACGTGCACATTTATGACTCCATACGAACTGTATCCGTATGTGGTGGCAGATCTGTAATTTCCTATTTGGCGGGTGTAAAGAGACAGCCGGCCCCGCCGAAGGCTGCCAGAAACAATAATAAAGAAGGAGATGAGGGAGGACGAAGAAAAAAACTGCGGTTTTTACTATATTAATTACTTTAGTGAAACACTGTTTCTGAGAGCATAAAACAGGTGATGATCTCAGGCTCCCATGTCGATCACTCGTTGAAAGATCGCATGCTCGACAACAGAGCAATCTTTTACGGATGTCGTTTGGCTCAGTGACGCTGCGAAAAAAAAAAAAGAAAGAGCGGAATATCCGCACAGGCCCCACGGCAGAATTTCGCCAATGCGCTCTCAGTAATATAGGAGACATTATGACAACATGCTGATAAATATATATAATTAATTCATTACAATATCGAATCCTAGAGGGCTTTGATTAAATCGTCTTCAGAAAAAAGAACATTACCAATTGCAGCATCTTCAGGAATTGCGAACAGTTTTTGTCACCGTCTTGCTCGACAACTTTTGAAGAATTTGGCGGGACTCGCAAAAGCACGCTCACTTATTGAGAATCTCAGAGGTGGCACAGCGGAATTATGGTGGCTACCATAGCGGAATTGCCAAACGATTATGCCGACCAACACAAGCGAATTGCATATTCTGTATCGCCAAACAGCATTTAGGTCACGAGCAGTAAAACAGCGCTAAACAACAGAACAAGGAGAGGAACACAGACAACAGCGATAGATTCAGGTGGCGTTAAAGAACCCCAGGTGGTCGAAATTTCCGGAGTCCTTCACTACGGCGTGCCTCATAATCAGAAAGTGGTTTTGGCACGTAAAACCCCATAATTAAATTAAATTAAGACAACAGCGCTGTTGTCTGTGTCCCTCTCCTTGTCCTATAGTTTAGCGCTGTCTTACTGCTCGTAATCATGAACCAACCAGACCAAATGCGTGCTCTTCTGCAGCCTTTAGATTGTTGACGAATGTAGTTCGGTGTCGTTCCATGTGCGCCCAAAGGCTATATACACGTGGTGAAGCAAATGTAAGAAGCAGTCGTAATTGATTCGTTCAGGCGCCGATTAACGTCCACGGCATCAGTACGCTCTCAGAAGCGCGTCGGCGCGCCAACGCGTTTTCCGCCCCCTGTTCTCGTATTCCTGGCAGGTAGTCCTCTTACCCGACGGACGGCTTTCTCCCCTCTCAAACCAAGGCCATTCTGCGACCCGCGCAAGTGATAGCCGCGGACGCGGGCGAAATGAAAGCGAAGCAAACATTTACAATAGTACCGCTTGGTTTGTGACACGTTTGTCCCCTTCTTCCTAGATGGTTTACAAGCTTCATAAGCAGCGTGTTCCTCTGCCCATTGTTTACACGTGCTGCTTAATAAAGCACTAATACATGCACTGCTACAAAGCTACAGAGCGAAACGGTTTACATAAAGAGACGCAAATACCGACGCCGGATGGCGCTACCAGTCCAAGTTGTTATCGCTAAATCGCGTGGCGCGCCCGCGCGTTTGGAAGCACGCGGTGGCGAAGCCTGCGAAACGCCTTCGTCCGCGCACTGACCGCCGTCGCCGACGGGGCCCGTCGTCTTGCTATCTTATCACGTATGGCCTGAGCCGCTTCAATTACCCTCTGTTTCCCATCATTCCAGACCCGGCGGCGACGGGGCGCAAGCGAGAAGCCACCACTTGCGCACGGGCCCGCTCCGTGAGTGTGTCGCGTGAAGGGAGAGGTCGCCAACGGCTTTCTTGGAAGCTACCGTGCGCGCCGAGCGTCGTCAGCCATGTACGACAAAGTCTTGGTCATCGGCAACGGCGGCCGCGAGCATACCATCGTGTGGAAGCTCGCGCAGTCGCCTCGCATCCAGACCATCTACGTTGCGCCGGGGAACGCTGGCACCAGCACCGAATCGAAGGCTGTCAACGTCGACATCAACGTGAAGAGCAACAATTCGGTGGTTGACTGGTGCAAGGCGAATGGCATCACCCTCGTAGCCGTTGGTCCGGAAGAGTACCTGTGTCGCGGACTGGCGGATGACCTCGAAGCGGCTGGTGTCAAGTGCTTCGGTCCCAGCGCCAAGGCAGCGGAGATAGAGGCGAGCAAAGCGTTCTCCAAGGATTTCATGGCCAAGTACGGCATCCCGACTGCGCAGTACCAGAACTTCGAGAATGCGGAGAGCGCGAAGACCTACATCAGAAACGCGGACTTCCCGGCTCTCGTCGTCAAGGCAAGTGGTCTGGCCGCTGGCAAAGGGGTCATTGTCGCTGCTGATAAGACGGAAGCCATTGCTGCCATTGACACTATCATGAAGGACAAGGTCCTCGGGTCAGCTGGAGACACCGTCGTAGTCGAGGAGCTACTGGATGGCGACGAGATCTCCGTGCTGGTCTTTTCAGATGGCGTCAACTATGCTGTCATGCCGCCTGCACAGGACCACAAGAGACTCAAAGATGGCGACCAGGGACCCAACACTGGTGGAATGGGGGCGTATTGCCCATGTCCACTCGTATCAAATGAAGTCATGGAGCAGATCAGAGTTGAGGTCGTGCAGAGGACCTTGGATGGCTTGCGCAAGGATGGAAGAAAGTTTGTAGGTGTGCTTTTTGCTGGACTCATGCTGACAAAGTCTGGGCCAAAGGTTCTGGAGTTCAACTGTAGGTTTGGAGACCCTGAAACTGAATCTGTATTGCCTTTGCTTGAGTCAGACCTCTACGAGACAATGCTGGCTTGCACTGAGGGCAACCTTCCACGTGCTCTTCCTGTCTGGAAGAAGAACTTGTATGCAGTTGGTGTTGTCCTTGCCAGTGGCGGCTACCCTCAAAGTTATCCTAAGGGTAAAATCATCACAGGCCTTGAAAAAGCCAGGGAGCATGGGGTGCAGATATTTCATGCTGGAACAGCAAAGAGTGAAAACCACATTGTTACAAATGGAGGACGTGTAATGGTCTGTCTTGCTACCCACAGTGACCTCCGAACTGCAAAGCAGCTTGCACAGCTAGGTGCAGAGATTGTGCACTTCGAAGGAAAGTTCTTCCGGCGTGACATTGCCTTCAGAGCCATTGGCCGTGTTTCCAAGAAAGATCCACTGACATACTCAATGTCTGGAGTGGACATTGCAGCTGGTGATCGTCTAGTAAAGAGCATCACTGCACTGACAGATTCGACCAAACGACCTGGTACAATGGGGTCTATTGGCGGATTTGGAGGACTGTTTGACTTAAAAGCTGCAGGCTATACAGATCCTATTCTTGTCTCGGGCACCGATGGTGTTGGCACAAAGCTGAAGATTGCCCAGAGCTTTCACTTCCATGACACAATTGGGATTGACCTTGTTGCAATGTGTGTAAATGATATCCTAGCTCAGGGTGCAGAGCCTCTGTTTTTTCTTGACTACTTTGCATGTGGAAAGCTGGATCCTGGGGTTGCAAAGCAAGTGATTACTGGAATAACTGAAGGTTGCAGGCAGGCCAAGTGCTCATTAATTGGTGGTGAAACGGCAGAAATGCCAGGAATGTATGCCATTGGCGACTATGATTTGGCTGGATTTGCTGTTGGAGCTGTAGAACGAGACAAAGTTCTGCCTAGAAGGGACATCAAGGATGGTGATGTCATCATTGGATTTCCATCATCGGGGATACATAGCAATGGCTACAGCCTAGTGCGCAAAGTGGTGGAGCGTGCAGGCCTTCGTTATGGCGACCGAGCACCTTTTGAAGAGTCAAAAACGCTTGGTGAGGTCCTGCTCACTCCTACGAAAATTTACATCAAGATGCTTCTTGAGGCTGTGAAAAGAGGATACATCAAAGCCCTTGCTCACATCACTGGCGGTGGCCTCACTGAAAACATACCAAGGGTATTGCCACCTGGCTATGGTGCATTCTTGGACTGCAACAATTGGGTCATTCAGCCAGTGTTCAAGTGGATGGCCAATGAAGGCAACATTGGTGATGAAGAAATGCTGAGAACATTCAACTGTGGCCTTGGTATGGTTGCCATTGCATCTCCATCAGATGCTCAAGCTATCATTGATGAGTCGGAAGGACAAGGACGTATTGTTGGACAGATCATGGCCATTGAAGAGGGCTCTCCAAAAGTTAATGTTCGAAACTTTCAGGAATCTCTCAACACTCGTGTTGATAAAATTGTAAAGAGAAAGTTTGGTGTGCTCATATCAGGATCAGGAACAAACCTTCAGGCCCTTATTGACCACATTGAGCACATGAAAGGGCGAAGCGCAGCTGAAATTGTTCTTGTCATCTCAAATGTGGATGGTGTGGAAGGTCTTCATAGGGCTCAAAGAGCAGGAATACCAACTAAGGTCATCAGCCACAAAAGTTACAAAGTGAGGGCCGAGTATGACATGAAGCTACATGAAGCGCTGACAGCAGCAGGAGTGGAGTTCATTTGCTTAGCAGGTTTCATGAGGATCATAACAGCAGAGTTTATAAACAAGTGGTACGGTAAGATCATCAACATCCATCCATCTCTGCTGCCTTCTTTCAAAGGGCATCATGCTCACAGGCAAGTTCTGGCTGCTGGGGTCAAGATCACAGGCTGTACTGTTCACTATGTGGTTCCTGAAGTTGATTCTGGTGCAATCATTGCACAGGGAGCAACAACTGTGGAAATAGATGACACCGAGGAAACTTTGCAAGAGCGTGTGAAGAAGGTTGAGCACAGAGTTTTTCCAGAAGCCATGGAAATGGTGGCACAAGGAAAGGTTTTTCTTCGACCTGATGGCAAGATTGTTTTCACTAGAAATGACTGAAGTCACCACATGAAAGGGCTGCGCGAGTCAAGATACTATATAACATGGATGAATTAAATTTTTGTCCTAAATGGTGTGTGTACTGTTTGCAGATTTGTGCACACAGCACTTTTTCTGCCTAACATGCTGGGTTGTAGCATTAAATTGTGAACCTCCTTCACTTCACTAAGCAATGCTGCTTACTTACAATAGGTATATACTTGTTACTAACTAGGCAAGTGGCTTGTTTCATCCACTATACCACGAATTCAAAGTCAGTTGTTTGTTATACTCTACCCTTAATTGGTGCAAATGGCTGTTTATGGTGCATCAATAGGCCACAAGAGCCTTGATGGGATGGGACCGTTTTGAGCACTTAATTTACTAACATTTAGGTTGGTTCTAGTGTTGGCTGTTGCAAATCATGAATCTAAAAAATGCAACTGTCCTATTGCATGTCTGGCACATTGCATATGAGCATGCGTCATGTACGTTACTGAACAGTAAGAAAGTAGAGAAGCGTGTAAAATGTGCCACAAACGAAACTGTTTACAGGCACTGCCGCAAAGTAACAAGAGGTTAAGGTGTGCCACCACATTTCTAAATTTTTTTTAAAGGTTTGGCAATTAAATTATTATACACATTGACCTTATAAAGCGCCATTTTATGACATTCAAAAGCACAAAAAAGTGAAAAAAAAACCATGCTGGCATTTGTTATTGACAAAAAATTGACCAAACTTCGCTGTTATGCAAACATTAATAACCAGCAAATGGAGAGCAGGAATTGTAAACTTTTTGGCACAGAGTTAGCCAACTAACCAGACTGTGCAATTAACTAGGATCTTTGCCATCATATAATTGGGAACCAAATTATAGCAAAAATACCAAAGAAAAAAAATGTCATTTTTGCCTGCATTCCTCCATGTTAAACATGATTACATCAAAACTTACCATTCGATTTCATTCATCCTAGTTCATTGCACAGGCTAGTAATAAAGGAACGAGCATGCAAAGTTTCCTTGAAAAACATTTATTCATTTCGAAGTTGTAACTGTTTGCGCAACAAGAAAGTACAAGAAATCAAGTTTTGAGAAAAACAAGATTAAAGTTTTTCAGCCCTTGTAGAAACAAGATCACCATGAGCTAGGAAGTTAAAATCCACCAGGTCCATAGCTAGGGCCCTCCTTAGCTGCCGTGAGCTCTCTTTTGGCTTTTGTTGCTGCCGTCTTTTCTTGCGCCATTTTACCTCACCCGTTGATTGACGCGGGGCCTTCTTCACACGGTACTGGTCACTGGTGCCACATGCTACAAGAGTGTGGTGGCCAGGTTCGATGCTTGCTTCGCTCAAAATATCTGCTGTACTTCTGTTTCCATCATTGAAGTGGCACACAGCATCATATAAATCAAAAACTAGGATGGGCAGGCTCACATGGACATCTTTGGGTACCCGTTACCAAATCATACCGTTGAAATTCTCGTTGCATTTTGGGTTTTTCCATGCAGGCACTTATTTAAGAGCTCATCTGAACAAAGGTCAGTATACACCGGCTTCACTTTGTTGAGTATCTCATTGGAAAGGCCTCCCTCGTGCTTGTAGCATCCACCACCAAGTGCATTTCGGCGGTTAAACCCGCACCAACTCTCAGTGCCACGAGGGCACAGACCATGCCTTGGTGTTTCATCTGTTGAAGTGCAGTGAAACAGGCTCGCTAATGCAGCTTGCTTCATGGCTTGCAGGTCTCCTACATTCGCTCTGATGGCAATACCATAATAGTTCCGCAAACGGTCGATGAGGGCATCCGTTAACTTTTCTTTGCCTCCAAGCCCACGAACACTTTCTTTTTTCAACTTTCGTTGTCGGCATCCTACACGCTTCTGTACAGTCAACAGCAAAAGTTTACGGGATGCGGTTTCCCTTTCAAATGTGAATCCCTGCAGTGTTAAGGCATGAAACTCCGTATTTAATGAATCACTGTCTAGGTGGCGAAGGCTACTACATACTGCATCATTTAATTCGAGGCTGTGTGACCATGCTTCGCGAGAATTCAGCTTCTTGTCAGATCCTGCGTCCCGGAAACTTTTGCGGTTGACTGTACGTGCCCAATGCACTCGTTTGCGCACGCTATTTGCGCCATATATGTCCTTTATAGCCGCGTGGCTCTTGGAGTTGCCATCTCCATAGAAGTCTACATATTTTAAACCACGACTTCTTTCTGCACGCTCGAACATACGATAGAGCCCTACTGCCTCCGTACCACCAGCACTACCGGTGTAGTTCGTTTGGCACTGGGTATGATTTGCCTTCCACTCCGGAAATTCAGTGCTTGAGGAGTTCAACTTGCTTTTCGAATCGCACGCCCTACATTTACTTGATACACCTTCTATGTCAATAACTTTCCCAGTATCAATGGATATCAAGGACACACAGCGGTTCAATGAAGAATGCCCACGCCTTTGCTATGTGCCATCACCTAACAGAACACACTCAGTGCATTGCAGAACACAACGCACTTCAGCAACGGCATTCATCATTGACTTAGACGCAACAGTCTCTGCAGCTTTATATTTTGATAGGCAGGATGCCAAGGCGGCGGTGGCATGTTCATTACTTACGTCAGCGTTACAGCTCCAGAATATCTCTTGCCCCGCTGACACATTGCGTAGACAAGACGCACGTTATTCTCAATAGCACTTCCAGCCTTTTCTGACGATTGAAATGAATGTGCATACGCACACGAATCACACAGAACAGCATATGCACATGATATTCCAAGCTGCGAGCATTCCAATCTGAGCGATGTCTTCTTGCATTCCGGGCAGGCCAGTTTTGCAAAAACAGATGATAGGATCTCCATACCTATAACCCTATTACCTTGCAGCGGCACTTCACAATTGTTCACCAAGTTCCTAAACTTTGCAGCACTCGCCGATACATTCACGTCCGCATGGTCTTCGGCCGGAGCATTCATCGTGTGGCGATTGCCAAGAAACTTCCGTTTCAATTGCCTTTTTACCCTGAACTTGGCCATGCCTTATAAAAACGTCCAGCCTATGTTCTTACTGTTGCTACTAAAAATAATACCTATAAAAAGAACGAATCCGGTAGCATTCAAGGCGGTAGTAGCCACCATAGCGGTAGCACAAAGCCATATAGAGCGCACAGAAGCGCACGCAAAGTAAACAACAGAGACGCTTGTAGCCATAGAGTTCTTGTAGCACGCTTGTAGCACAGCTTGTAGTGGCTCGTAGCATCTTCTAGCTTCTTATGCTTGTAGCGTCATGCATCCCCTTTGAGGAAACTTAATGCAATTAAAAAAAGGAAGCCTTACATGTTGCCTTGGAATACTCTTTTAAATATAAGATTAAAACATAAAAGAAAATTTTCAATATACGCCGTTGATTATCGCTGAGTTATCAATTTCTGTATACCAAACCACATCAGTTTCGGTTTCAGAACTGTTCACGACCTGTTCGAAAGTTGGCTATAACTTTTGAACTAAATAAGATACGAACATGATTCTTGCTGCAAAACATTTTTGAATGTTTGGGAATTCTCTGAATATAAAAAAAGAAAAATATATAATTTTTACAAAGAAGCGCCTTTAGCTCAGGCCCAACTCCACCGCGGCCTATTCAAATACATGTAAAACGCAGAAACGTTTTTCTGAGATAATCCCTGGACCGATTTTAATGCAGTTTCTTGCATTTGAGAGAGAAAGTTAAATTCTAGTGACTGTTGGAAGTGGAATTTCGATATGTGTCCTGGATCTTGTTAAAAGAATTTTCGAAAATTCGGAAGTTCGAAGAAAATAGAAGAACGAAGTTTACAAATTCATAACTCTGCATCAAAAACAGATATCGCGGTTTTGTAAACGGTATCCATTAGACCATTGAAAGCGGACAAACCTGATATATCATTTTATATCTTACGTGAATTTGTTACGTTGTTTACAAAGGTTCTGCAAAGGCTGTATTTCCATATAACTAAATTTTTTTAGATTCATGCATAGGATATCAATTTTGTCCGCTTTAGACGTACTATTAGATGCAATTCAAAGAATTGTATTATCGTTTTTCGTTTTAGAGTTAGAGTTGTAAACTTGATAGTTTCTTTTTTTTTGAAAATTTGCGATATTTGTCAATCTTCATTAAAAAAATAAGGACCTAAATCGAAAATTCGATACCAACAGTCACTAGATTTTAAGTTTTTCTTCTATATACAACAGGCATCGTAAAATTTAGTGCAGTGGTTGCTGAGAAAAACGAATTCTACTTTTACATGTATTTAGATAGGAGCACCCGAGCTAAAGCTTCCTCTTAAGCGAAATTGTATTTCAGAAAAATTGACGTCATTACTAGAACACAAAGTCAGCACCTGTTCGCGCATTGAGGAAGAGGGTGATGCCACAGAACACCGTGACGCTTGCCCTGACACTACAGGCAACGCGAAAGGTCGCTGGTTCGATCTCATTTCTGTCGGTCTTGTGGGGGCCTGCGCATGTTCTCTCGTGGAGCTTTACATAATGGGTGCTACTGAAACATCGTTTAAATAACAGTTGTGTGACCAAACTTGTACCTGTGTGTTCGCTGCATAGTTTCCCGACGCTTTTGGTGTTGTTTTGAGATGTAAAGACCCAGGAAAAACAGCTCAGATACTTGAAAAGCGCCGAGTTTCGTTTTCGATTCCGACTGAATCTCCCAGGAGAGGGCGTCTGCGCTGAGCGTGCTGGCGACTTGCGCGAGCTATCCCCTCAGGTGCAGATCGTGGTGTGCACGGTGCCGGAGGTGCCTGTGCGTGACAGTCACGTACAAAGAGCCGTAATGGCTGCCAATGAGGCAATATGGAAAATGAGCCGAGAGAAAGGCTTCGAGGTTGTCGAAGTAAACAGGGAAGTGAGAAGTTGTGGTGGTTTTAAACGAGATGGGATCCACTTCAATTACAGGCTAGCACGAGAAGTGGGCTGGCGACTTGGGGGTCGCGCTGTTGCTTTTTTAGGGGGCCCGCGGGCGCTCGGGAGGTCAGAGTAGGTAGTAATAAAGAAGGTCCCCTAGGGGAACAGCAGAAGAGCATCGCCGTCGATAAGAGAAAAAGGAGGAAAGCAAGAACAAGAGCTCGCCATGCAATAGGCTACATAAACATGCAGGGCGGCAGAAGAAAGGAAAAGTGGGCAGAGATTGAGGAGCAGTTACATAGAGAACAAATAGGGGTGTATGCGGTTACAGAAACGCACCTTAGAGACTCAGAAGAGCCGCCAGTTATTGAGAATTATGTATGGGAAGGGTGCAACAGAACTAAGTCGGAAAGAAAGGGAGGGGGAGTCGGAATGCTCATCCATCAGGGAGCCAAATGGAAAAGAGTAAATTCACAATGTCAATAGCATCTTTGGTTATCAGGTACAATGAGTGGGAAAGAAACTTGGCTTGGAGTTACGTATTTGTGGACCGGAATAAATTGCACAGAGAAGAATAAAGAGTTAGTGGAATGCATAAGCGCTGATATTAGGGGTTTCGGGAATGGTGCTGAGATAGTCCTATTAGGTGACATGAATGCCCACATACAGGATTTAGAATATGGCTATACCGACAATAACGGGAAGTCAATGCTAGACCTTTGCGAGCAACATAACCTCGTGATCGTTAATACAGGGCCTAAGTGTGAAGGACAGATCACGTGGGAAGTGGGAAACCGGCAATCGACCATTGATTACTGTCTGATGACAGAAGGAATTCATGATAAGTTGAGAGAAATGGTCATCGATGAGGAAGGGTTTAGCAGCATAGGGAGTGACCATAAACGCATCATTTTGAAAATGGGATATGTAGTTGGGAAAGAGAGCAACGAATTAGCAAAATGGCCAGCCCAAATTTGAACGCTGAACAAATAGCAAATATAGTCACTAGAGTGGAGGAAGAAATTGGCAAGTCGCCAAGTAATTGGGGTGGGAATATGGTGAGCTTCTAAGTGTAGTAACGACAGAAATACGGAAAGAGAAACAACACGTTCATTGGAAAGGAAAAAAGAAACCGAAAAGCTGGTGGAACAAGGAGATACGAGAAGCGATCGCCGAAAGACAGAAAGCATCTCGAGAGCACAGGCAGGCAAAGAAGGCGCAGTTGCCACAGGATGAAGTAACCGGTAAATGGGAAATATACCGGGAGAAAAAGTCTATGGTTCAAATACTGGTGCAAGCAAAATTAAAAGGTGAAAGTGAAAGTTGGTTGTCAGAAATACGTGAGAAAAAGAAGGCCGCACCTAGAATATTTTGGAATCACATAAAATTATTAGGCAGGAAATCAACAACAATACAACAACATATCCTAGACGAAGATGAAAACAGACTGGAAGGAGAAGCAGCAATAAATTACATCCAAAAAGTAACAGCCGAATCTTTCCAAGGCAAGGACGAGGTTGTATTTGAAGAAAAAAAGAGCATGAAAGAGACCCAAGGGGGAAAGGAGCTAGTGCTTACAAATTTAAACTGGAAGAAAGCGGAAGAGAAAATTCCTAACCGCACAGCCACAGGGCTAGACGAGGTTCCCGTTAGGCTGATAAATGAACTGGGACCAAAAAGTAAGGAAGCTCTCGTGAAAGCAGTTGAAAAAACTTTAAAAGATAGACGAATACCAGACAGTTGGCGACAAAGTAGAATGAATTTAATTTATAAAGGTAAGGGGGAGAAAGACAGAATTCACTCGTATAGACCGTTGACCATTACATCGGTAATATACAGGCTAGCAATGCAGGCAATCAAATTAAAGCTTCAAGCATGGGCAGAAAATAATGACATTTTGGGAGAGCTTCAGAATGGCTTTAGAATTGGTAGGCGTTTGGATGATAACTTGTTTGTTCTTACTCAGTGTATTGAAATATCAAAAGCAGAAAGCAGACCGTTGTATGTGGCCTTTTTGGACATTACAGGAGCATACGACAACGTAGACCGCAGCATTTTGTGGGATATTCTGGAAGGGGAAGGCTTAGGTAACGATTGTATACAGCTTTTGAGAGAGATTTACCTAGAAAATACTGTTTGCGTTGAATGGGAAGGGATGAGGAGCGCGGAGAAAGTTCATATCAACAAGGGACTGAGGCAGGGGTGCCCTTTATCCCCGCTGCTGTTTATGATGTACATGGTGAGGATGGAGAGGGCGCTAGAAGGAAGTAATATCGGGTTTAATCTCTCATACAAACAGGCAGGTACAGTAATAGAGCAGCAACCCCCAGGTTTATTTTATGCGGACGACATTGTGTTGCTCGCAAACAAGCAAAGTGATTTGCAACGTCTGGCTAATATCTGTGGACAGGAAGCCAACAATTTAGGTTTGAAATTTAGTGTTAGAAAATCAGGTGTTATAGTATTCAATGAAAACAGTGAACAGACAGTGGAGATACAGGGCCAAGAAATACCTCGGGTAACAGAATATAAATACCTTGGTATATGGATAAACGAAGGCAACGGATATATGGAAACACAGGAAAAAACCATAACAGTCAAGGGGAAGAGAAATGCAGCCATAATGAAGCACAGAGCGCTATGGGGATACAATAGGTACGAGGTCCTCCGAGGTATGTGGAAAGGGGTAATGGTTCCAGGACTTACTTTTGCAAATGCGGTTGTTTGCTTTAAATCAGGGGTACAATCAGGACTCGAGGGGAACCAAAGGTCAGTGGGTCGCCTCGCATTGGGCGCTCACGGGAAGACTACAAATGAAGCTGTGCAAGGGGATATGGGCTGGACTAGTTTTGAAGTGAGGGAAGCTCGCAGTAAAATTGAGTATGAAGAACGGCTGAGGAATATGGAGGAAAGTAAATGGGCTGGGAGAGTGTTCAGGTATCTGTACAGGCAAAACATTGATTCACAGTGGAGGAAAAGAACTAGGAAGCTTACCAGCAAGTATGCGGCCTGTGGGGTGGGCAACACAGCAACAAAGAAGGTCAAGCGGAAAGTCAGAGAGGCTGAATTAATCTCATGGGTGGCGGCAATGGAAAAGAAACCTGCCATGAGTAACTACTTAAGGGGAAAAAACGAAATTAGGAAAGAAACCATTTATGATAACTCAAAGGGAAGCTCATTACTTTTCGAAGCGAGATCGGGATGCCTTAGAACACGCACGTATAAAGCGAGATATAAGAAGGAAGAAGAAGCATGTGCTTGCTGCGGTAAAGCTAGGGAAACGACGGAGCATATTTTATTAGAATGTGAAGACATCTATCCAGCGGTCGATTTAGGCACCACTGGTAGTACACTGTACCACTGGCCTCCTTGAAGCCCTTGGGTTCAGCGGGAGCAGTGGTAAAGCAAACAGGTCTGCAATAGACATCAGTAAGAGGCGATTGGAGGATTGGTGGAAGAAAAGTAGGGAAACGACAAAGGACGGAGACGTACAAAAGCACAGTTCGCAATAGGGTATCAGAAAATTTGGACGTGGTAGTTCATAGTGTGTTTTTTTTTTTTTCTCATGGGTTAACCTAGGTAGGATATTAGGCAGCATAGTAGCAAGAGCTTGGTGGCGCAAGCCACCGCCCCGTTCCAAAGGGGACGCTCATAACATCCATCCATCCATCCATCCTGGTTTTTGTTTGGATCTCGGGTGTATGCGATCGGGATAATTTATAACATCCCTTTACTTTAATTTCTAGCACACACAGTTTACCAAAATTGGCACTGCAATGTCATCTCAACGCCTGGTGAGAAAAGCGTCGCATGCGGGTAGTTGGTACACCGACTCGGGTAAGGCAAATTGGTGCTCGAGTGACTTTTAAATGGGCACAGCTGTTTCTACAAAGGCTTTTGTTTCCTTAAGTGCGCATTTCCTGGTGAAGTAACTCATATTATTACTTATGTAGCGGATGGCCAAGTGGCCTGAGCAGTGGTCAAACGCTTTCCGTTTCGATAACTTTGCGAACTACTTGTGTTTTGCGTTTTAAAACGGAAGGCTGTTGCTGTAACATCTCGGAAAGTTGACACTACCTCACGTCGTTTTGACAGCTTCTGCTGATGTCCCAGCTCAGTTATTATTTCATAGGGAAAATAACGAAGGAGGCAAATGATATGCTTGTGTCTGAGTCCACCGATGTCACACGACCACTTTCGATCGCGATAAAGCCCGATCCGGATTGAAATTCTCGGTCGCGTTTGGCTTTGCACGATCTACGGAAGGGAGCCAATCGCAGCCGAGAATTTCGATCCGAATCGGGCTCAATCGCGATCGAAAGTGGCCGTGGGACACCGGTATTTGTCTCGCACGGCTGGCGGTTCCTGTTTATTTAATTGTGGCAGCGTTTTTAATTCATAACGTAGCACGTTTCATGTGGATATGACAGAATGCCGATAGGCAGTTCGCGTGCATCTTTCATGATTGTACTCTAGCCAAGCATGAAATGCCCAGGAAAAAAAAAGTATTTTGTTTGAAAAGTTGTTGTCTGAACTACGAGTTTGTAACGTTTAATCTAAGCATTGTCGCTGAGAAATCGTGGCGTTGGCAGTGAATTATTTCTGCTAAAATGTCATTGAGATAAAAGAAATGAGACCTTTGCACATGCAACCTGTCTTTTCTGCTGATCAGTCGTGAGCCATATCTTGAGATGCTGTGCAAACAGGCATCCCATATGAAGATCTCATTTCTAGTCTTTTCCAAAGCTAAAGCGCCCACATTATGTATCATCTTCACTATCTACAAGTCGTTAAAACGTGTTACACTGACAGACATGTGATATTACCAGTATTCCTGAATCATGTGGCTGCTTTTTTTGTTAATCTTTCAGCACGAGAATTAAGGTATCAACTTGAAAACTGGCTTTCGGCTGTGGGGCCGCCAACATTTGGCCCGGCCAGGGCAATCATAGCGCCGTAAGTACAGGGTCCTCCTACATATGCTCAATTTTAGTGAACAGTCCAGCTTCTCTGCACTGAAGAACACTGACATAAACATCTGCTGTCCTTGTCGCAGGCATGCTGGCTATCAGTACTGTGGTGCCTGTGCTGCATACGCCTACAAGCAAGTCGACCCTTCTTCCGTGTGGGTATTTTCATCGTGACAGAAGACAACAGCTTCTCACTGGTGCTTTGCTAAAGGCTCACCTTGAGGAGTTGTGTGCATACATAAACGATATAGTCTATCTCTGCCCAGATGAAGTGCACTTTGAGTAGACTCTTCTGACTTTCAGACTGTCAAATTGTTTGTGAGGTAGCTCTCTCTGACAGAAAGTTCTGTACCTGCCAATAGTGGCTTTGGTGTTGCGCTGCTAAGCCCGAGGGTGCGAGATCAAATCCCAGCCATGGCGGCCACATTTTGATGCGAGTAAAATACTAAAATGCACATGTATTTTGCATTGGGTGCTCATTACAGGACCCCAGGGGGTCAAAATTAATCTGAACCCTCCACTAAGGTGTACTTCATAATCATAGGGCGGGCTTGGCATGTAAAACCACAGAATTTTGGAGCTGCATACCAAATTATTCCTAAGCCTGCATCCAACAGGTGAAATCAACAATGTACACAACATGAGCTTAATATCCACACTAAAAAATCAGAAGCAAATAGTGACCTTAACATAACAAATTCCAGGGCATTGGGTAATTTTCTGGGTGACAAGGTGTGGTCCCTTAGGCATTGGTGTTGTGTGAATATAAGACCACAGTTTTGTGCACTTAAAGAAATAGCCAGAGTGGCCCCTTAAGTCCATCTATACTCTGTTTTATAGTTAGTTCGTAATGCTGTGTAAGCTACACAAGTTGTCTGGTCACAGATGCACTGATTGCACCATACTGCGCCATGATGGAAATGCTCCCACATGCTATGCCAAATTGATGCGTATCTCATGTATTGTGGCACACATGTGCCAACATTTACCTGCTTCAAAATTCAAGTGAAAAAAAAATATATATATACACACACACACACACGTTAGACTTTGTTGGTGCTGAAGTATATGAGCATATGCCAGGCAGGGCTCAGGACTCCCTTGTCTTTCTGGATCTGCCAGTGTCTATGAAGAATGCAGCATTGCCATGGGCAAGTCGAATAATCAGAGCCGGTGCAAAATTGATTAGCGATGGACATATTGCAGTAAGACCGATGCTTAGGCTAGTTGGCTGAGATGCATTTTTTTTTCATTTATTGATGTCTATTTGTCACTGTGTGCATTTCCATGGCACATGATTTCTTGCTACTGCAAGTGCTAAGCATTTGTGGTTGCTTCGTGATCCATTAGTGGTGTCTACATGTCCCTGGTTAGTGTTTTAGGTTTGCTGTGTGTAGTTTAAAAACAATTATTTTAGGTAATTATGGTGATGTACAATGGTGAGGGCACAGCTGCACAACACGATTTTGCATGTGGTGTATTTTATTACAGCTAGACAGCCTGTACATGGAAAAAAAAGTGAAAATGGGACAAGGAAGTAGACATGGGTGCCCAAGCTACTCTACACAAACACTATTCCATCTGTCTATGCCTGTGAGGAAAACAATAAAGATAGCGTCCTTGAATCGGGTGGCTGTACATATCAACTCGTAGACAAGAATTTAGCAGATTAAACACTTTAACAGGTGAAATTTATAGCAGATGAAAGGGATAACTAAGTCAACGACAGTTGGGGAGGAATTCACTCTTTATTGGAATGCAGAACTAACTGCAAATTTGGATTAAATCTGCATTTACCTTCATCCTTCATCTTTCTATATAGTAAGAAACTGGAACAGTAAGGTGAAGAAAAACGTTGCATCTTGATATAATACATAATGAATGCAGTTTTTCAGAAAGTACTAACACATGCATTGTGTTTTTCCTTTAACTGCAAATGGAACTTCTTCATTGCACCAGAGCAGTAAGTTACTGCTCCAAAGCATTGTTTCCTTGCTCCAAAAGCATATATTTCTGCTTCAAACTGATCTTTCCTGCCCCAAAAACTGCTCAATGACCAAGCGCTGTTTCTATCAATGTAGAAGTCTCCTTTGCACATTTCGCAGTGCGAAAGGATAGAAAGTTGGGCGAGTTGGTACGGTAACATATTCTTTGTTTGTAGTGCGAAGTGACACACACACAGACTAGAAGAAGGCTGGACGAGCGCTAACTCTCAACTAAATCTTTATTGTTTATCTTCGCAGTGCATTTGTTTTTGATCTGTGATGCTGTCTATGCAGTAACTACTTAATATATTACAACTATAACTTGTGTACTTTGCAAAAAAATGCATATTTGTGCACATTTGCCCTTCCGGCATGTGACTTACTATGTTTCGGTCGCAAGTGCAAGATGGTGCACTGTTACCGCTGGTTGCAGGAATGTGTCAGTCTGCTCATTTTCTGGTAAATGGTCACAGATCTGAGATACATTGAATGTAACAAATACATCATATTTTGCGACTTAAAGGTATGAGACTTGAACGCCACATAGCAAATTTTGGTTATAGGCTGGAAGTTGTTACGTGCTCTCTAAGGTGCGTTCTACCAGAAGAATTTTTCTAATCAGTTCATTAGTAGCAGAGATAGGAATATTCGAAGCACCACAAACCAATGATTTCCGGAGGCGAGTATCATCGCCAGCATGGCCACTCTCTCCACTTTGCCTGTCTTGCCTCCGCAAGCAGAATTCCTTCTCTGTGTTCGTACTGGAGTCTGAAGATCGCATGATAGATACATCATGGGCCCTGCCTTCTTGTTTTTTTCTTTCTCACGTTTTTGTTGAGTGGCACACTTCCAGTGACATTCTCACGCATTTGCTGTTGAGCTTGTCTCATTTTCCCAACAGATGATTTTGCGCTCTCTGCACGAGAACACCCGATTAGTGGTATAAGTCAGTCGCATTAAAAGGTAGAAGGCCTGCATTGACCAGCCACCTACACAGAGCATACAGACAGCTCTTCAAAAGGGCGCTGCAACATCTAGAAGGAAAAAAAAAAAAACCAATGCCACCATAAACAAGCAAGCCAAATATTGTTCTGCTGCGTGCAATGGTGAGCCCACAATCACGCTTAAAAGATGTGACTTTCTAGGTCCTCTGTATCGTGCCCTGTCTATGATGTCGTAGACCCAGCAATCCATAGATGCCAGCTATTGGGCGATTGTTTGTGATCTCAAGAAAGTTTGGTTGCGCTTATGCACAACCAACCAGTTTTCAAGCAAACAGGAAAGTGGAAGTTAATGCCTCTTGCTCTTCCTGCCATCACTTCTTTGTTGTCCCCCTCGAGAGCCTTTGTCAGACACCAAGTGTCGGTGCACCCGTAGAGAAGAAAGATGCAGTAGTAGGGGCGTTGCTATCAGGTACCCCAGCTGATAGGAAAGAGGACAAGGATAGGAAACGTGTTGAGGAAGAATTGGGAAAAATTGCTCTCTCTGCATCTACGTAATGAGGTCCTCTTCAGAAATTTATTTGGCAATATATTCAGTGAGAGGTGCCACACTCCAGTTTGTTCTCCATTTTAAAGAAACGATGTTGCAGGGCCTCTTTAACAGTCTCGCGACTTACCTTTTGTATTCTACAAATGCTGGTGTTTGCTGCTCGACAGCTCTCTTTCAATAACTTGCTTCATGACGGGTATGCATTGCTTTGCATTAGAGTGTAATGTTTGCAACCTGCAGGCGGCGTGTCTTCATCCTGGGGCCCTCCCACCACGCCCGTCTTGGAGGGTGTGGTCTTTCCCCAGCTAAATCCTACAGGACACCCTTATATGATCTCACCATAAATCAGGAAGGTGTGTGTCTGAATGGATTTTGAGCTAGTTGGTTCATGGCAAATGCAAGTTTAACTAGAGAACTGAAGGCACCGGGCAAAAGGTGGACAAGAAATCCTTGTCTTGTCTTTCTTTTGTCTGTTATCTTCAGTTAGCAGTTATACTAACTCACTATAGGTGTATGCATTCTAGACGTGCACATTGTCCTTGTCCCCAGACTATGAAAAGAATGTGAGAGTCTTTGTAAAGAAGATTGTTTTGGACACACTGCAACTTTGGAGCTAGATTTGTGATGATTCCATTGGTCATCGCTGTAGCCGAATGCATTGGCTCTCTCATATTCGTCATCACCTGCCATGGTGGCTATGGCATTGCGCTGCTGGGCACAAGGTTGTCAGTTCAATTCTCGGCTATGGTAGTTGCACTCTGATTGGAGCAAAATGCAAAAACACTCATGCGCCATGCTTTGGGTGCATGTTAAAAAAAAGGACAAGCTATTACAAATTATTCTGAAGTCCTCCTTTGGCATCCCTTGTAACAAACTGTGCAGTTTCTGTATGTTAAAGCTCATGATCTAATCTACACAGTTGTACAGTAATATAAAATACTCACAGGAGGGTGAAGAACAGAAACCATGCCAGCCAGTGTTGAACCTGGGTACCCTCACTTTGAAATGTTGATGCTCCAATCAAAGAATATGTTGGTGGAATCATAGTAATCATATCTGCACACGCAGTGGTGCTCAAGACCACAGTAAATCAACGTGGGAGAGAAAGATGAGCAAATGCAGCAGTGAGGGCTGAAAAAAGGGAGCGATAGGAGAAGCAAGCAGTAGTCGTGGTTCTGCTAAGCATATTGTTCATTGCACTGCTGTGGATATTGTGTCCAAGTGATATTGCATAAAACAGTGCATGTTATACTGCCTGTAGTAAAACGCTAGCTGTCACTGTCACAGCTTTGCACTTTGGGCCCAGCTGCAGACTCTTCCTTTTGCCACGTTGCCATATTAAACATGGTTTTTAGAGCAGTACTGACATATCGTCTAAGTTGTGAAGCGACTACCGCATATTTCTCGCACATAAAAGGCTGACACTTGGCAAGCATGAACACTGGCAAATGCTTGCAAGACATTTTAATTCGGTGCTAAAGTTTATCTCGAAATGTGGAGCTGGTGTCATGGACATTATCGTTATGTCGTGATGCAAAGTAAAATTTGCTGATGTTCTAGGTACAATGATGTTGCTCATTAAAAAACAAAAATGTGCTACGTGTGTTATATATAGCTGTGGTTATTTATGGCAGCCACAGCAACCACAGGAACAGGGTGAGCCAGTAACATGTGATATCGTAACACAGCTGCCTCCTGTTTGCAGAAATAAACCAGTTCATAGAAATAAGTATTATATGTAGTTAATTATTTAGGGTGTTCTGACACTTGTCAGTATTAATTCTTGTGTTTAGAGCGTGTAGGTCTTCACTTAAGGAGAAAAAGAAAAGGAAATGCTGGAAATCTCATGTCAGTACACCTTTAACTTGGAGCTGGTGATCCTGCAACTGTCATAGCGGAAAATTTTACATGTTTGTCTTTTTGAGCTTAAATTATGGAGCTTTGCCATCAGCTTTCTTTTTCATCTTATTTGTGTGCATTCAATTGCAACTTGTATTGCTGATCATGCCTAGTTCTTTAATTTTTTATTTGCTATTCCCATCTATGTACTATCATCCTTGCTGGGCAGAGACTTGCTGAAAGTTTAAACAGCTATTAGGTGCAGAGGTTTTGACATGTGATTAACAGTTGCTTCAATGCACGGCTTATGAATTTTTAAACCATGTTGACTGGCTCATAATTCTGTGCATTCATGTTTGCAGTTTATGAAGAACTTTACGAGACTGGTGCATTTGAAGAGGTATCAATTCATGTTGATGAGAATGAGCACAGTCTAGAAATGCATCTACCTTACATTGCGAAGGTCATGGAAAAGTGAGTGCACCAAAGCCAGTTTTCACCTCACTGCACCTCTACTCCCCTTGGTGCAATGAACTATAATGACAATCTATTTACTGCACGCAGTTTCCTTTTATCACTGATTTTATTTAAATGTAGCGTCCATGGACGTAGTTATAGAGTGCATATAAGTGAACCTTGCACGCACTTATTCTCTCTGTTTTAGTTCTGAGTTAATCAAGGAAGTGCATCTTTAATTACATATGTATATTAAAGAGGCCAGACCCTGTGCATTCAAAATTTGGATGCCGCCAAAATGTTCTGCTCCAATCGTAAGATTGTGCACATTCTGTGTAGTGATCCTTCTCTGTGTTCCACAGTTTCAGTGTTGCCTCTGCTGTTACCATGATGACATGCAGGCATACTATAATTATGTGTGGTTGCTTTGGGAGAAATGTGTAACATGCTGGAAATTTTACGTTGGCCACATGAAATGAGGTTAATGGAGACCAGAGCTTGTATTTTGTAATGCTTCATTTCATTTTTCATATTTTGTATTAGGTGGTAGCACATGAATCATGTTAGAGCCAAAAACAAAGGGCAAAAGCAATGGAAAGTGAAATGGATTGTTGGAAAATATGGCCAATGCTGCTTATGTGATTACCCACACCATTTTATGTTTGAGGTTCAGGGGGATAGCAAAGAAATCTGCTGAGTTGTCATACGATATAGCCTCGATGTAACTGGCACAGATACAGTCGAACCCAGCTATATCGAATCCATTTACATAGAATTA
This sequence comes from Dermacentor albipictus, assembly GCF_038994185.2. Lineage (NCBI taxonomy): Eukaryota > Metazoa > Arthropoda > Arachnida > Ixodida > Ixodidae > Dermacentor > Dermacentor albipictus. The sequence continues at coordinate 4,909,655 of NC_091830.1, forward strand.
TCCTGTATATTGAACAATTTCTGAACACAGTATATTTACAATGAGTATATGTAGAAAAATTATGCTTACGTCAAAACAAATACCAACGACTCCTGATAGTGCAATGTCAAGCAGCGCAAAAGTGCCCCCAGAAGTTGGCTTTCCCTCTTGCTAGTGAGTTGGCTTGCTGTTTTGCTCGTTCATTGTATTTGCGCCTTATGGGCCATCTCCCGCAGTGTTGCCATGATGGCTAGCGCAAGGCAGCAGAACTTTCCTTTTACTGTGAAGCTCGAAATCATAATAAGTCAAACATGTTGAGAAGCTGAATTTTGCTGCAGTATAGAAGATTTTGAGGAGCACTCTCAGCACAATATTGAAGTATAAGGGAAAGGTTAGGGCTAAAGTGGACAAATGACTCGGTGCCCATAGCACCCGTGTACAAGTGGTTCATCCGAAACTGCTTCAGACATGCCAGCTTCTGTGTGCCTGTGTTGCCGAAGTTTGGTGCAAGGTGTCAGAATTTCAGGAAGTCGTTGACGGATCGATGGTCGGCGAGTTTGTGAGTGCGGATGATTTTGTCGTGACTATGGGAGAGCCCAAAGACTACATTGCCGACATCCTACTGAGCGCAAGTGAAAGCGGGCACAATGAGGAAAGCAATGACGATCCTTTGCGCACATCCTTCAAGGTGATTGGTGCATTCACACTAGTCTGTCTCTTCTGTGTGAATGTTGAAAGTTGCGGCCTCAGCTGCTCCAACTCTTTAGACAATGTGGAGAAGTGTGTGCTGTCGCAGGTAGCGAGCCCAAGCAGAAGAAGATACAGAACTATTTCATGTGGAACTAAACTAGTTTCATCAATAAATTGCTTTTATAAGTGATATGTGCTTTTGTAACATCCAATTCTTTAGCAGGCTTATATGAAATTATACCCTGTATCGAACTGATGGTGTTTTTTTTTTTTTGTGAGTTCAATATAGCCGGGTTCAACTCTATGACAAACTGTAGGATATAACCAGGTAAATCTATAATTAGTCAATTTTTTTTCACGAATATCAGCATGTTTGCTTACAACCATTATTAGATTTAATGGTGTTGTGTTGGATGGGACTTAGTTGTAATGAGGTTCAAGTGTAGTTCATGCTGTGATTATGTTGGTTGTTTCGCTGTCATGTGGCTGAGAGTGTGATTTTTATTTTTATTTTTGTAAAACCAGCCAGGAGTTCACCATTGTGCCCATCATTGTGGGATCATTGAGCCCTGAGAACGAGGCTTTCTACGGCCGACTGCTCAGCAAGTACCTCGCTGATGCCGACAACCTTTTTGTCATATCCTCAGACTTTTGCCACTGGGGTTGGTGATCTCTATCTTCTCCATTTCCCAATCAGTGTTTTAGAGAGGTCAGCTTTATTTGACAGTTTTAGAAAAATGTTTAGCACCTTACATACATTAAACATGTATGTTCCTTGAAAAGCACCTTCCTTGAAAACAGTAAGAAAATGTTAGTTGACAGGGGTGCCATCTAGTTCCTCATGTCAAACCTGTTCAAGCCAAGACAGTGTGCACACCTACTGCAGTTTTGTGACAGTTTTAGAAATCTGGCAGGCTAGCCACTCATAACTTGCGATTAGGGTTAGTTGAGTGCAAGTGAAAGCTTATTTGCCATTTGCTCGCAATCCGTGATAACAGTACAGCCATCAGGACATTTCAAACTGAATCGGGCCCAATGGGTGCCACTGTGTTTGGCAACGCTATTTCTTAGGGTATGCAAACATTATGTACCGTTAATTAGATAAATATGAGCGCCACTCTTGTGGTTAAACCACTGGCTGATTTCAGCTCAAGTTTTCTATTGAGGTAGCAGTTTGCAGTGGGATGAGTTTAATACAACGTTTATGAGACGTATTATTCACCTGTTCCATCCACAATAAAGCCAAAATGCATCATCATCTGTAGTATCGCAGCCCTTGTTCTGGGGTACACAAAGCAGTAAGGTTGGTCTTATTGTATTTCTTCAAACATGTTAAAGCCATTGATACCTTGTTACCGAAATCTAACTAGTTGATTTGCTGCATTTTTTTTTCCAGATAGAATAGGTGAAGAAATCTTGTATAAAATGAAACGATATCAACGAAAATGGGCCTAATATTTCTAAATAAGCGCATAAAACTACATATATCTGCAAGTTTTTGCACTATAACTTGATCTTTAAAAAAATTTTGATATATAATCCAACCTTTCCTTTAAGGAGTTTTATTTGGGCTTGGTGGTAATCAGCTACAGCAGGGAACTGCATTTTAAACATGGACAAACAAAGAAAAAAACTGGACGCAATTGTGCCAAGTACATCCACCTTTTTCTACTTTTGTTCCTTGTTTACAGCAGAACAGTATTTGAAAGGGTATGAGTGCGAGCTAGTTGGAACAAACCCATGGGTAGAAACAGCGCAAAAACAGTACTCATCATGTGTCCCTTCTCTGTCCGCGCTTATTTTGCACTGTTTTCACCCATGGAACAGCATTGTTATAGGAACAGTGTTGTTAGCCATGACAGTGTGAAATGTTCTGTGCATATTGCAGTGGAGTCCATTTATAAGGATGATAAAAAGTTTGAACTACCTGATTTATTCGATTATAGGGTGGTCACGATTATAAGGCGAGGGTGCAGTTGGGAGATCAAAGAAAAAGAACTTAAGTATGTATACTAATATAAGGTGATATAGAGTAACCGACGGGTTATTGAGACATGGTGTAGATTGCCTGAAATACTGAATAATTGGAAGCCTCTGGAATAATCAATGGGGGCTATACGTGAATTTTGCCTTGAGGTGCTACTTCGCAGCAGCACAAAGTTTGCCTTATAGTGTGACTTTATGGCAGTGCATTCTGTGCCACTGTGAAGCCACACCATAAGGCAAAATTATCACAGCGTTGTGGCTTTACGGCAGCAGGCACTGCGTTCCCATGAAGCCACACCATAAGATGGAATTCATGCTGAGGTGAAGTCATACCTCAAGGCAAAATTTGCATATAACCAGCAACCTGGCCTTTAATGTTGAATTTTTTGAATTCTCAGTGTGGGCTACACACAAGAAATATGGTATACTGCCTCACTTGCTAAGGCTTATTAGTTCTTGCAGTTTGCACTGCCATATAAAATCTGAATCGCTGGGAAATGGGGCCATATTGAAATATATAATAACTGAATCTATTAGCCTCGCATATAAGGTGAATTCGAGGCTAAGGATTCTTGAAAAAATCTCGCCTTATATTCGAATAAGTCCCGTAAGTAGTGTGACTGTATATTGTTGCATATATTGTTACATCCAGGCTTACTTTATGCATCTTTAATCCACAGTGTTATGAGCTATAAAACTTGTTGCTGGGCTAGTTGGTTACTTACACTGTAAGAAAAGTTGCAGTGATATAGAGACACGTATCATATACATGTATCATATACATGTATCATATACATGTATCATTACATGATACATAGATACATAGACAGGATGAGAATTGCTCTTAGCAGTTATCACATATGAATTGTGCTCTGTAATTATAATGAAAAGACAAAATCTGATTGCCATAACTGTACTATTTGAATCCAGACTGGTTTTGTAAACCTTGGCTTGCTATTTGGTATAGCAGGGTCCATTGTCGTTGTATATACGAGAATTTAACTGTGTAATGTCTTCACATACTATAGGTCAAATTTTACTGTAGTGATATTCTTATCTGACTGGAACTTGTTGGCTGTTCGAGCATTATGCCTCTAGTGCTACAGTAAGCATATTTTTCAACATAATGCCATTCACCATTTATTGTTTCACAGTGTGCGCTGCTACTCTGAAACTCCACATGAACTGGTGGTTTGGTGCACATTGTTTCAATGCTTTTTTTTGTCTTATTTCTTTCATGTGCCTTTCAGGGGCTAGGTTTCACTATCAGTTCTACGACAAGTCCTGGGGCAACATCCACCAGTCCATTGAAAAGCTGGACAAACAGGTTGGTGTTGGTGCAGTGTCTTGTACATAAAAGTGTGCTTAGCTTTCGTGTTGCTGAAAACAGCATGTCGAAATAATTGCTTGGCAACTGTAGAAAAAAAGGAAAAGAAAAAGTGCAGGAATACAGTGTACGTATATTGTTATAGGCTAGAAAAGAGAGATGGTAAACTTTGTGGATCAAAGTGGGGAAGAATGACATGCTGTGTACTTGAACACAAAGTGGCAAATGTAATGAAGTTGACTTTTGACCTATAGTGAAGTGCTTGCTGCAATATGTAATGAACGGCTGCCTGTGACTACCCGAGCATAAGCTTACTCTAAGTAGTTGCAAATGCACAGCTCAGCTTAGTGCATTTGCCTTATTCCAACACACATTCTTCCACAGAGAATAAGTTAAAGAAGTTGCCTGCGCATTGCATAGTGTTGGCAACAGCCCACCATCAGTGCAGAGGAATAAGTATTCACCAGCATCATCGCCATAGTTATTCAAAATGGTGACAGTCTACATTTCTGTGCTGATTGGTGTTGATAATGTTCCACCTTTTAAGTGCCATGCTTGAGCATACTCATCTGGCCAGTGAAGCATGCCCCAGACAGTGCCTGAGATAATTCATGAACCTCAGCCTCTATAGATTGGTTGTGCCTTCTACTTGGAAGTTGGTTGAACTTTTATGGTGGGTTTTGTTTCTATGCAACAGATGGTGCAACAAAGCTTGTGAACTGTTGGTGCTGCTTGTATCTCTCATTTTCCATCACAATGGACTGGCATAAAAAGCCTGCATGTTTTTTGAACTATGCAGAAATTCGATAACTCCTTACGAACTCTGATTCACAGGCCTTAGATATCCATTATGAAGTATCTTGCAGGTACACTGTCGGGTACGAAAAGGCCATCTTGCTTGAAGAACACAAATTATCATGATTAAAATAATTAGCATCTGTGTTAGTTTTTAGAATTACCAGACTTATTCAATTGTAAAATAATTAGCAACAGATCACTAATAAATTGCATTCGAATTTTCAAGCCTGCCGACAGAAATTGAATTTCTGCTTAGACAGAAATTGAATTTGCACTTTGGGAAATGTGTGCTTAGCCGTGGCGCTACAGGCAACACCATGGATGCACATCTTCAAGCTGTGTTCATTACTTGCACTTTCAGGGGATGAGCATAATCGAGGAGCTTTCTCCAACTGCGTTCACCGCGTACCTCAAGAAGTATGGAAACACCATCTGCGGCCGCCATCCCATTGGGGTCCTGCTTAATGTAAGCTTGCATGGAAACACCAGCATCAGTGGGTTGAATTGCCTGTCTTAGTTCTGTGCTCTAACATCTTGATGCAGCACCTGATCCTTGCTATGAGATCATATTGATATGAGGAGGAGAGGAGGAGGAATAAATGTTTATTTTCAAAACAGTATGCCAGGGTAAGCCCCATTTCTACTCAAGGTGCCAGGGTAAGTATGCTTACGGGGCTTACCCTGCCAGTATGCCAGGGTAAGCCCCGTTTCTACTCAAGGAACCCTCTGGCATCCGCTGTCATCTTGATAGGATACGAGATTATAATAGCTCAAGATCTGCTCGACTTTCTCTATAAAGAAGGTGCATTGTGTGTGTTAATGCTGTTCATATACACTGTGCGTAATTGCCGTATCTGACTGTTAAATGTGTTTGATTCTTCTCTGTGAAATGAAAATGTACCATGTACTTACTTGAACATGAGGACTACTTACTGTATTTGCATGATTCTAACGTGGCCCTGAATTCAACGCGCACCCAGTTTTCGTGGGCTTAAGGTAAGAAAATAAAAGTGAATGTAACATGCACCTAAATGTAATATGCATCTGATCTATAAAACAAAAATATAGCATGTCCCCACTTTCACAATAAAAAATTGTGGGGCATGCGGAATTTACTTTTCACTCGAGGGAAAATTTTTTTTAGAGTGCTTTCGTAATGAAAGCATCGTGTCATCATCTTTTGCACTTCATTAGGCACATATAGCAAACAAACTGGGCGGTACTTTTCAGCAATCACCTTTAGAGATACTACTATCACTTTCGTAAGATTTTACGTGACTTTTCATCTGACTTGTCAAAATATGTGGCCAAGAGCATTCCTGGCACTCTGAGCCCCGAGACCTCTAAGTGGCACCTATTGAGATCGATGTACACCGTACGACAGCAGCCAGTCCGAATCCCTGCAGAGCCATTGCTTCAGTTTATTCTGTTCCTTCAAGCTCCCGATGCTCGCACCATCTGTATGATGTAGCAGACACTACATCCCCTCTTCTCAAGATGAGGTGTGACACACGGGAATGCACACAAGATCTCATCACAAGTTTAGTCTCCTTGGTGGTTTTATGACGCGACCAAACCTAGACCTCCTTTCAAGGCGATCTGAGGCTAGTTGTCCAGTCTCTGATGCATTGTCGTAAGACTTGGGCGGATTCGCAGTTGGCGTCGAGGGTATAGCTGGCTTGTCCGCATCTTGTCTCTCATTCCCTGGCACGGTTACCAGAACCGGCACAGCTGGTTGGCTATCACTGTAGACTTGTTCTGACGGCCCCGGTGCATTTCCATTTGAGCCTGATTCGAGTCTGGGAGAAACTTGACTACATGTATCTAGAGACCTTCCAGTTTTTGGGACAAGATGTTTTCAGTTGCATTGAATGACGCCTTTTGCAGTTTAGACCACATATGAGTGCAGACGTTGGGCAGATGACAGCACAATAGCAGGGAATTTTATGTCACTGACCCAAACTTCTTCGCCCGCCTCAAGTTGGCGAAGGGCAGAAGCCGTGTGTCTTCTGTTATAGTCTTTCGCTTGCTTTTTGCATGCGGCTTCATTAAGCTGGTCGAATACTGAGGCTGCTGGCCAAGCAGGCTGGAGCTGCTTTTCAGTATTTGGGACAAGTGCGCGGAGGCACCTGCCCAGGAGAAGCTGCGCAGGGCTAACTCCATTGACGCATGGAATGTCCCGATAGGACAACAAGGCCAAATAGGGATCTTCAGCTTTCTTTGGAAGATCTTTGATTGTTCGCACCATATGTTCCACTTCATCGTTCGATTGTGGAAAGCTGGGACTGTTAGTGACATGAGGGAAGCTGTAGGACACAGAAAAGTCTGCAAATTCTCTGGCTGCGAATTGTGGTTCGTTGTCACTGCGAACCTCCCCTGATATACCGCAATGTGCGAACATGCTTTTAATGGCCAATATTATCGCTGGTGTTCTCGTAGAGCATAGGCTTGTGACCTCTGAGAAATGCGACCTGTAGTCTATAAGTATGTAGTCATCACCATTGAGATTAAACAGGTCAATGCCGATGACCTCCCAAGGCTCTCTTGGTGTTTCAGAAACGAGCATAGGTTCTGCACGCTGAACGCTGCTCTCAGCACATTTATAACAGTTCATTACCGACATCTCAACTTAGGAATTTATGCTTGGCCACCAAACAGACTCCTTAGCAAGAGACTTGCAGTGGCCTATCCCTTCATGGCCATTGTGAAGAAGCTGCAATATCTGTTGCTGGTATGTTGCCGGAACCGTGATGTGAACACCCTTCAGAAGGAGATCTTCACCAATCCAAAGATTGCCCCGGTACTGCCAGTACTTCTTTACATGTGTCGGCAGATGGGATTTCCTTGGCCAGCCTTTCTTGCAGTACTGGATGAGTAAATGGCATTCCGCATCGCTCGCTTACGCCTGACAAAGTTCATGAAGGTGTGTCAACAGGATATCTGGCAGGGTGCGAACGGTCTCCTGGACAAAGAGCTCAATGTTGTCAGTTTGTTTTGGAGTAGTTTCCGGGCTTGAAACTTGTCTTGTCAGAGCGCGCGACAGCGTGTCAGCCGTGGCTGATTGTTTTCCCAGTACATAGAGCACTTGGTAGCAGAATTGCACGAGCTTCAAGCGGGAATGCTGAATTTTAGGTAGCAATATGTCCACATCCGTAGAGCTGAGTAATGGTACAATAGGCTGATGGTCCGTTTCAATGTAGCACTGTGAACTTGGACGAACTCCTCGAATTGCTGCACTGCTCAGGTAACAGCCAACGCCTCATTCTCAGTCTGGCTGTAACATTGCTCTGTAGACATCAGCGACCTTGATGCAAAGGCAACCGCTCGGCGTTCACCAGAAGGTTGCTGCTGCAGCGATACAGCTCCCAAGCCGAAAGAGCTTGTGTTGGCGGACATCGTTGCCTTGTAGGCGGTATTGTAGCACGCAACGCAAAGGTCTGAACACAGCAACTGCTTGAGACTTTTGAAGGCGGTCTGCTGATCAGGTCCCTATGTTCAATGTGAATCTTTGCATAGCAGGCAGACTTCAAGTCTCGCACAGGAGATCATGCTCTTTTTATGGTGCACACCAAGCAACCAAACCAACCGGAGCAATCGTCAATACGACCTGCCCTCTTTGATGCATCTCTGCATGCCAACTGGACTCCGCCGAAGAGAGGCCGCTCTATTTTATCGCTTATGGCTAGGGGTGGTGTGGTATCTGTGTGGTATCTGTGTGTGTGGCGGTGTGTGTGGTGTGAAATCTTACTCATTTCACATTGGAATGGCCAACAATGCTCTCTGTAATACCTGTCTTTGCGAGGAGATGCTAGAACACATTCTGTGCGACTGTCTTGAATATAATGTTCAGAGAGAGTCCCTGGCGTCCGTTCTAGTGCACCTTGACAATAGACCATTGTGAGTTGCAACTATTTTCACATATCGCTGACAGAAGACATTGCAGCTCAAGGCGACAAAGGGACTACTTCAGTTTGAGAGACGGGCTTCGATAAGCGACTGTGACAGTGATGTCACGCACCGCGCAAGACTGACGGACTGTAACTGATGATGTGTGTGCTGTGTTATGTGCTCTCTCTCTCTCTCTCTCCTCCCCATCTTTCGTCCCCTCCCATCCGGCTCCCATGTGTAGGGTAGCAAACCGGTTAAGGTAAACTGGTTAACCTCGCTGCCTTTCCTTCTCCACTTTTTCCTTCCTTCCTTGCAAAGCAGAGTGCAAATCAGAGTAGTTGTCTTGCCAACGTGTGGCACGAAGCGTTGAACATAGTTCACAAGCCCAAGTAGACGACTAACTGGTGAGACATCTTTGGGAGGTGGCATATACTGAATTGCTGCAATCTTGTCTGGGTCTGGTGAGATACGTTGAGTGCTGACGATCACACCCAAAAACTTGACGTTGCTAGCCGCGAAGCAACACGTCTGATTCAGGGTGATGCCTGCCTTAGCTGAGCAAGAACTTGCTGCAGACGCTGGTCGTGTTCTTTGCATGTCTTACAGAAGACAAGGATATCTTCAATCATATTGACAACTACCGCTTGGCTTTGAAGGATCTGAGACATCTGTCGTTGGAAGAACTCAGGCGCAGACGCAACACCGAACAGCAGACAAGAGGAAGCAGTAATGTCTAAATGGAGTTATGAATGTTGTGTACTCTTGCTACTCCGGGGAAAGCTTTACATGATGAAAACTTGAGGTGGTGTCTAGCTTCGAAAAAACTGTAGTCTCACCAAGCATTCCAAGGCACTGTTTGACCAGAGGCAAGATATGGCGTTCACGAAGAATCACCTTGTTCAGACGTGTCAAATCAACGCAGAGCCTGTACTTGCTTGGTGCCTTGGGTACAATGACCAATCCTGAACCCCATTTGGTGGGAGTGTCAATGCGGCAAATTACTCCATCAGATTCCAATTTGTCCAACTCTGCTTTCCCTACATTGTGCAAAGGTAAAGGAAGACGGTGATCGATGTTCAATGAAAATGGTGCAGCGTCCAGTCTAAGTCGAATTGTGTACTCCTCTGGCACCGTCCCAAGCCCACGGAAAAGGCTAGGGTCTAGATGCAGATCCTTGGAGGCTTCTCATTTATCAGAAACGTAATCTGAGAACTTGCAGATGTCCAAGGCTTGAATTGCTGGAAAACCAAGTAGGGGTACAGTTTTGGCTGTGAGAACGTAAAGTAGCTGTTTGGTAGAATGCCCCTTCCAGGACAAAGTCGCACGGAAAGTATTTAAAACAGAGATAGGGTGGTCTCCCAGACCTTTGAGCTCTCCTTCCAGTTCTCGTAACCTTATGGGCACACCGGGGAATGAACTGGGGTCGACAGAAACCTCGGCACACGAGTTAACCTTGAACGATACTGAGCATCCATTCACAAGCACATAGTCCTATGCTAACCTAAACAAACACTACTTTTACATGAGAATGTAGTAATGAAATCTACTTGCAAGAAAAAAACGTAAAGCATACTTGACAGTTGCAAAATATAATAGGGTGTGGTATAACTAATGTTCAAGATAAACCACTTGTCACTGAAAAAATTTGGTTTTTTTGGTCAGAAAAAACTTTTTATATGCAACACCAAGTGACTAGAATGATGAGCAAAATTAAAAACTTGTATTCAATTAGAATTCCACTTAGCTGATGGGAAATTTTGTGAGTCCTGCAATCGTAGACTCTCATTTAATCGCTCAGGACGATGTTTTATGACTGAGTTGTGAGGGGCTGTGGCTTTTGATATTTCTTTTTATTAAAGGAAATGAAATTCTTGGATTTTACGTACCAAAACCACCATATATGATTATTGAGTGTTTGTTTAACGTGTATCTAAACTATACATGATTGTTTTTACATTTCGCTTCCACTGAAATGCGGCTGTTACGGCCAGGATCAAATCAGCGACCTCGAGCTTCGCAGTGCAACACCATAGCCACTGGGTTACCGCATCGGGTGGTGATATAGCAGATACATTAAATGTTAAGTGTTTGTTGTCTTCCCAGTGCTGTTGTTTATAAAACTAAAGCTAGAAAAAATACAGACAGTAATTGGAGAGTGCCGTACTGCATGCGAGATGCAGTCAGTGCGCGAGAAAACGCATGAAGATGAAGCTATTGTATAGCCGGAGTGTAGCAGTCAACAAAGGTGGGTCTCCAAACTGATGTCACTGGAGTGCCATTTGCAGCGCATGGGGCTAATAGGCAGGTCAGTAATACGAAGGATGCGATTCCTTCCACAACAAACAAAGATAGCAGAATTGCACATGCTCTCATGTCGTCAGGTGCCGAGTAGTGCCACCTGCAATATATTCAAACTTTGTTATAACGAAGTTGCATTCAGCATTCAACACAAGAACGCCTTTGTTACACCTGACATTTATTATAAGCATACATTCGTTACATGCTGATATCAGTGAGGAAATTTTGTTTTTTCACTTCATTATATGCAATCCTTCGTTATTAGGGGTGTGCGAATATTTGAAACTCTTGAATAGCATATCAAAGTGTCCTATTCGATTCGGTCTTCGAATCACATAATCACCATTCAGAAATGCAAATATTTTTTAATACTTTTCGTATACTTCAAAATGTCAACTGCACCCAAATAAACATCAAATTGGAGGAAAAGTAGTACGGTAAATTTTTACCCCAGCGGGCATAGTATAGACATGTCGCTTAGGCAGCCATACTTTACAGATTATACAGCTATCATCTGCACTCTCTGAAGAGTCCTGTGCATGCGAAGAAAGTACTCTTTGCTCCTAATACTCCATTTGTTCCTTTAATAAAAAACGCTTTGTAATATAGTATGTCCTAGCATAAATTCCGGAGTAGTTAGTGGTGCTTGTATATGTTCAAGAATGTCGTCATTTGCATCATCTGTGCAATCTGATTAAACAAGACTTTTTTGTTATAGAATTGGCAACAACATTTAAGATATTTTGAAGGTCAGAGTCGTTTACAAAAGTTTACAACACTTATTATCTGGTGAAAAATGATTGCCAACAAAAAGTAAAACAATGTGTGTAAAACACTATTTTGTCCTTGCTCAGCACCTACATTGATGTGCAAACAAGTAGTGGTGATGAGAGTGATCGCTTTAGCATTGCTGCCTTTGCAGGCTGTGGACACACTCCAAAATGCTGGAAACGGCCACAGGATGGCGCTCAAGTTCCTGAAGTATGCCCAGTCCAGTCAGTGTATGAGCATGAGCGACTCTTCTGTCAGCTACGCCTCAGCCGCTCTACGCCTTGAGTGATACTGAATGCCAAAGCATTTCTTTTTAATGATTTTCTTTGTGCATATGCTTGTACTTGCGAATTTGTTTTTGTTGCTCTCCAGTAGATGTAATTTCTTTCATTGAATGATGCATTTTTGATGTGTGAACTCATGATGATGTGTAATGAGCTCAGTGCGTGTAACTTTGTTGACTTTTTTATATCTGAGCAATTGTAACATTTGTGTAAAAGAGCTGTGGGAAGTGATTTGAATATATGTCACATCCAGCTCACCACAGTGAAACCTTTCTTGAATGAACGCTTTCCTTACACGAGTTGTTTTATCACACTTGAAAACAACTGTGAGGAAATTATGTAATAGCCATTTTCATTGCTGATGACGGTAATGATGTGACTGTTGACAGGCAGTGATTGTCAGTGCCTCACTGGTTCAGTGGCTTGAAATAAAAAAAAATTACGATTAACTTATGAGAGTGACTGAACATTAGCCACGCTGAACCACATCATGTGACCTAACCTGTGATACTGTTTCTGGCTCCAGCTGTCATTTTGTGCTTGGAAATTTTCGTGCACTGAACTTATTTTGTGCTGATCTAATTTAGAATAGGTTTGCTGTTGATTAAAGCCTAGCTTTCAACTCATGCACTTGGAGCGTCATTGAAGTGGCAACTTTAAAGCTACTTGGACGACTGTAGTAAGTCGCTCAAGATGATACTGCTGACTTCATGCAACATTCAGTCTATTGAATGTGTGGCTGTAACTGCTTTTTCAATCTCTTAATGTTCATTCAAGCAAAGTTTTGCTGCACACTTGCATTTTTAAACACGAGATGGGACATGCTGAAAGCTGCAACTTGATCTTTTGTGGTTTGCTTACAACCACAACTGTAGGCTGAAGGTTAGTTTGTTTAACTGGTAGGTTAGTATAGGAATGAGTCTATGTGTAACTTATAAAAAGTGTGCTCATACAGCCATGAGTTTTGCTGCGGACAAAAGCGATCACTGTTATCATTGTAAGATATGCAAGCAAAGGCTTGTGGTCCCTAGTGTGAAAACAAGAAGCTAATGATTATGTAGAATCGCCTGCTGTAGTGGCTTGGTGTCTATTGCATTCAGCTATAGAGTGCAAGATTGCAGGCTTATTTACCAGCGGCATTCCGATGGGGGCAGAATGCAAAAATGCTTGTGCAGTGAGGTTTCTTTGGTGGTAATTGGCAGTCAAAGCCTTGGTAGTCAAAATTAATCTAGAACTCTCCACTATGGCAGCCTTGCAGCATATGTGTAGCTCTGGGATGTAACACCCTATCAGTTATTACTGTAATATTAGAGTTCACATTCGAACCAAAACAGACAAGCTTGTGTTGTTTCCCATATCAAGTGATAGCCATTAAATGGTCCAAGCTTTATATTTACAGTTGTGACCACGTTATAGAACAGATAAAATAAATACAGAATTTTTCTTGCTGTTAACAGCATGTAACGAATCTATGCTTACAACAAATATTGGACATAATGCACAGTCAAACCTTGTTATAACAAACTCGCTTTGATGCCAAGTGCCTTTGTTATAAATGCAATATTCGTTGTAACCATGTATTCATTACATGCTGGTGTTGGTAAGAAACATTTTTAATTTACTTATATCTTGTAATTTGTTATACCCGTGTTCATTATATCGAGGTTTGTAATTTTCATGTTGGTTATTTTTTTAGGAAGGTGCTATTAGACATTTTTAGCAGAAGTATGTTTTGTTCTCTCTGCTCACACTTGCATGCTCAACTGCACAGGAGCAGCAGTGGTGAAAATGATTTTATCTGAGCACTTCGAGAGTATAGTAGGCATGCGATCTAGTGCAGCAGTTGCTCCAGGGAGCACAAATGTGACGTCGAGAAGGCAAGATCTGCCACACACTCAAAAACAGGAATGACTAACTAATAATTTCACACCTAAGTAATTTGCTAACTTTGCTATGTGAAGTCTGTGTATTCTTTCATCGTGTCAAAACTTGGCTTTTAGAACATTTTCACTTCCTCGAAAGGATCGCAGCAGTTAACAGTAGTGAAGTTGTAACAAATGGCAAATTATGTTGCATCTAAATATTTTCTTCAGTCAATGCGTACATATTTGTGTACGTGACTTAATTTCGCCAGATTTGTCCAGTAGTGCAAAGAAGAAAGCACTGGGTAAACTGAATCCTCTGCTTGCTTAACATGGCACTCCATTGGGCAGAGTATTGCTGCTCAAGACCTCTTTACTGAAGGCACTTCCTTGTTTGATGATATGTTTGGCATGCTACATTCTGTCTGCAATGTGAATTAATACTTGTTCCTATTGTTCCTTGTAACCAATATTAATGAAATAGTGCAGGGGTTTTGAGCCAGTGATTCACTGCTGTTTATGAAAAAGTGGTACATGAGTGACAGTACAATAAATCAATACATTATTTCTCTGTTTATGTGGACTCTCTAGAAAAGGAGGAAGAATTATTGTCCAATTTTGACTTTCTCAGCGGAATCGGAGGTAGCTTGTAGTAATGTCTAAATTTGACACATTTATTGACAGTACATTATAATTCACGAGTTCATAGAGTGGCTTGTTGGGCTGGCTGATACATAGTTATACTAGGAGAATGCCAGCAAACTTCATGTTTGTTGGCATTCCCGTGTTATAATTCATGAGTGAAAACAGTGTGAAAGGAAATGCAGCTTTTGCTCGATTTTACTGCAGAGAAGCTCGCTGAAGCTAGCTCTCTCGCTCTGCTATGCCCTACAGTGCAAAGAGTGCCAGCAATCTTGGAGGCCACAAATGATTTGTATGTTCCACATTTGTGAGAAAATTCAAACACACATTGGTAAATAAGTGCAGCGGTATATTGGTCGTGAATGCTGAACATTGTACCAGTGATAATGATTGAGTAGTTGGCATGGTACACTCGTGAAAAATTGCATGTATGTTTTGTTGCCTCCACTTTGAATAAACTGGTTAGTCAGTGAAGGGAATGAAAACAGTGCATGGACAGTAGTAGGAACCCTTTGTGGCTGTCTGTTTTGTTCTAAAATCTAGTTATTTGTTTTCACGTACCAACTATCCCAGCAACATGTTCTTACGAACAGATGCTATTTGAGTCTATTCTCTCTACTTCAGCTAGATTAAAAATGTACCAACTTGTTCGACTTGTTTTCTCTTTCATGAAATGTGGGTTCCAAATGGTTCAAATTTTCAAGAAAATATTGTCAAGTGCTAGAGTGCTCTGACAGTTTACTGTAATACTTGTTTCAACCGGCAAGTTTTGCTTTTGGTCCCTAAGTAGTGAATGCTTGATGACATCACAGCACACATGTTTGCTCGGTGCACGTGATCTCTGTGGCTGCTGCATGGGAACTCAGCCAGAATAAACACATGCAGCACTCTTGTTTATTTATATTTATGAGCAACGTGATCATAGTGTTGTCGCTGAACACCGTCAGCACTTCATGTCATGATGTGATGATAATGTCGATGATGACAGGCCCGGCATTTTGAGACCAACTTTGATATCAAATTAAGGTATTTATAAGTGTCTCCCATCGTTTGTACCTTCTGAAGTGTCGCTTTATGTTGAGAAGCATGCAGTACAGTTTCTGAAACTTTAAAAATATGTGTTAGTTCTATCTCTCAACTCATTTTTTTTTTGAGGAAGCCTATACTTTGAGGGCAGCTTAGCTTGTTGGACCTAAACGTCAGTTTTATCATTAAACTAAGCTTGCATTTCTGTTTTCTGTGTGTGTGTGCTTGCGTTGTCCATTCACGCACACCAGTGGAGTTGTCCACTCAGGTTGTGGGACACAAAGAATGTGGGTTAATAAAGGAATGATGCAGAACTTTCGACTAGTTTTGCAGGCTGATAAATTCTCATTGTGCACTGTGTGAGTGACAAGCACCTTACAAAGTAACTGCAGTTAGTTTCAAAGCTTGAAATGAAAGGAGCACTGCAGAAAAATGCGAAATCATTCTGGTATTGTAGATTGCTCTCTCAATACTCTCTGTACCTTCTCAGTTGGAGTGTATTGCCTCCAAAGCAGCACAGCAAATGGCGGCAGTGTTGCTTAATGCACAGCCATTGTTGTTTAATGCATGGCTAATGTTGACCAACATTACACCTATGATGGCCCTGTTTGATGTGATGCAAATGTTAGTGGTAGAGAACATGAATATTGAAGTTCACAGTGAAAAAAGATTGCTTGGTAATGGGGGGCCAGTGAGTTCCGATAGTTGTCGAATGTCTAGCTAGTGTGTCCCAACAATAGGCTTACACTGGCACTATTTCTTGTGCTGCTAAAGCTCGCAAAGAACATCAAGGTCAGAGATATTTTTTCATTAGTTTGTCATCCTTGACATCACAATGGCTGCATAGATTTCATGCTAGTAACTTATATTGTGGTTCTGCTGTAGAATCTCTCGGTAAGCTTGCCTTATTGAAGTTTTCAGTGACCTTGGAAAGCACAGTATGTAATCCTTTAGTAAGCAGTCAAATAGCACTGCCCTGATATGCTTAAATTGGTGGTGTCACATGAAGCTTGTGCAGCAATTTCAAGATGGTGTTGCCTAGAGATCTGTGTCATTTTCTTTATTTATTTATGTTTTTTTGCTGACCTGCATTTTGAGCAAGACTGGCTTATTCATAGCTCCTAAAGTGCGGTCTAATCAGTCTCACTTAGCTTATCATTTTTTGTGTGTGTGTCCCTCAAACAACACAGCGTGGGGATATAAAATGGACAGAAGTCTGCAGGAAGTTGGAGGCTTGAAGTTGTCAATCGTAGTCAAACAAGGAACATCTCTTGAGCTAACGTTTCAACAAGGGGACTTGTTTTCATCAGGTGTCAGGGTGCCTGAGAAAAACAAGTCCTTTTGTTGAAACGTTGGCTTGAGGGACATCTCTTGTCTGACCACTATTGATCACTTCAGCAAGTGGAGAAAAAATAGGTTAGAAAGATAGTTAAAATTCTCCAATGCAACTTCTGTTTGTAGTATTTGACCTAAGGGAATCGAACAGTAGCTGCAGCCTGAGGTTCTTTTCCCACATTGTTTTTTTTCTGCATTTCACTGAATATGCTTCTTTTAGGACGTATAAAACACACACACACACACACACACACACACACACACACACACACACACACACACACACACACACACACACACACACACACACACACACACACACACACACACACACACACACACACGCAATAGGGTTTTCGGCAGAATTTATTTTGTTGCTACATTGTTTAAGCTTCCTGCCATCTGCTATCTTTCATGTTAGCTCAGCGTGCCGAATGTACATATGGTTAAGTGATCATGAAATAAAACCAGAACAAATCTTTCCACTGCAGAGCTTGTAAACTTGGCTTTTGGAGAGCCCTTTGTAGCAGGGATGATAGCTTTTATTCAAGGTGTAAGAAGATTTGTAGGATTGAAATCTGTTTAGTGTTTAGCAGAAAGCATCAAACTTGTTTTGTTGAACGCTATAAAAGTGTTAAACTGCTACAATTTACGTGGAGTACTTTGAATAATGCATTGTCATTCTGTGCATGTAATGAAAGAAAAATGCCAAATTGTGCTACAGTAAAATGAGACACTGCACAATTTTTCTATGGTCATTTCAGTGTTTCATATTATACATTTAAGTTTACAAGCTAAACTGGCTGGTTATCTCGTAATCCAGTGCTGCCACAGGTTGCAAAAAATTGAATCTTGTGAGTGGCTGGGAATATGAAGGAAAAACAGCCTGTTATGTGTACTAACTTTTCCTGCTGTTTTTTTTTTTTCAGCTGAGAGTTACTGTGGAGTGGTTTTTTTAGCCCTGTAATATGCAGAGCTTCAAGTTAAGGAAAACTGGAACAGCTTGTTCACCTTTATTGCTGACCAAGAACTTGCACAAAAAACAGTGATAGGTTATTTGAGTTTATTAATAACGTAGTAATTAATTAGTAATTGCTTTGTTGAGCTATCCACTGTTAAAATTCACTTGTGCCTATCAAAAACATGGCTATGTACTTAGTGTTAAGTTTTACATGCTTAAAACACTATTTTGAAGCATCAAATGTGACATAGTATGATAATCTGCGAGGTTAGTTGTTGCAACATTTCGTAAACATATGAGTGGTTTAACAGCAGGGGGGAAGAAAGACTTGACAGGTTGTTTTTTTTTAGCAAGTTAAGCAGACTGTCAAGGGAGATTGCAGAAGCTGGCCAGATTTTCATACACTCAGCCACATGCGTTAGTGTTCCCTCATTAGCATTCACAGATAAAGAAATAGGCTTTCTGAACTGTTAAATTTACGGTCTTTAACTACACCTGTTACCAAGGTTTTTTATCAGTAGCTTTGTTTGCTCTGTATGACTGCACATTGTGATGTGGTTGACTGCACATGTGCTTTCGTTAACAACTTTCCGATAAAAATCAGTTGTAGGTGAGGGTCTGCCCTGTCAAGTCTTTCTTCACCCCTGCCGTTAAACCGTTCATACATTTGCGATTGACATGCTGTATATGATACATTGCACATTACAGGGTTAAAGGAGAATTGACGTGAAATTTCTTGGTTGTTGTTTCTTGTGCATGTAAAATGAAGACGCAAAGCCTGTAAATTTAAGAAAAAGAATACTGGCAAAGATTAGCACACACTAAATAATGTGATATTAGCATTCTTGTTTCAGTCTGAATGCTTATAAGGCAGATAAATGACGATATATTTTCGCACTTCATTCCTGTGATTGTTGCAGCTGCCACATGAGTGGAGCCAGAAGAAATGCACTCAGCATAACTCGGGGGTATGCGCCGTAACTGGCGCATACCCCCGGTACCTTAAAGGAAAAAAAGTTTCATCCGGTCCAATGGTACAAAAGCTATCATCATCAGCAATGCCTCATATCCCCTACCTCCCTATCCTAGCAAACATGCAATGGCTCATCCCTCTCGTTATTCAGAGGCTACAACACTTGGTAAAGTGAAGGTTACAGTCCATACATTCATTGAAATCACATATGCAACATACAGAAATGCGGCGTCCAGTTGAGTGGTTAAAAAAAAGCATTCTGACATCAATGGTTCATACCTCCTAAGGCTGAGGCCACAAGCACTCTGTAAAGTGAAGCGAGCAGTGCATACATTCATTGAAATCACCCCTACAACACACAGAACAGCATATGCTTCAATCCCCTGCTGAGAGGATGCAATGTAAGGTTGAGAAACATTGTTGGCACGAGCCTGACCCTGCTATGCGAGCATGTGAAGCCACAGCCAACCATCGAAAACGAACCGAAGAAGCCGAATTGCGAAAGCAGCAAACCGATAATGCAAGACGGCGCATTACCAAGAGTGTAGCAGGCTTTCATATTCACGTGTTGCAGGAGTGTAACATGCTGCTAAATTTTTTTTTCTCTAATGGGAATTAGGCTTTTGTCTATACATCATCAGATTCTTTTTTCTGTCGTGACATGATGATAATGCTGATGACGCCAGGTTTCTCATTTCGAAATGTAATATAAAAATACTATCTTATAATTGTTTCACCCTCCATGCTTGTAGAGTGAAGGTCGTATTTTTATGTACAAGAAGTGTGCACTGGAGCTTCTACAACTTCGAAATGATGTTTCAGTGTTCCTTTAGGAGTTTGTGCAAAAGGTGAAAAGCAAAGAGTTTCATGCAATAATTACTAGAGGGAACTCTGGCGCTAGTGTCTATAGCTGAAATGGGGGCAGTTCATCTAGCATGGGAATCGTGGGAAGTATATATATTTGCCTAAATTTCATCCTTCTGGCTTCAAACAGCTTCGTGACTTTGTAAACGTGTCATTTTCAACAAGTTAACGCATAATAAACAGTTAAATAAACATTACTGAAGTAGTTGAACTGCAGGATTCAAACACATAGCCTCTGGCACAGAAGCCCGATATTGATACCATTACGCCACGGAGGCATGCATTGACAGGTGACATAAAACGTCCTTATGAATTTCTTGTGGGCATACCAGGGTGGTGAGACACTTCGCACGTTTCGATGTGGCCACCTCAACAAGCTGAACCATTGCAATTAGTAGCAATTGTGCGTGTTGTCAGCATATTCTGCACTTTGAAAAATATAGACTGCTATAAAGCGTTTTTGCGAACGCGCTCGGAAAAACGCTTTTATGTAACGTGTATTGAGCAACAGAAAGCTGTACCGGGAGTGTTTCATGTTGCTCTACAATATTCTCATTACACTTTTCATCTAACTATAATATTTGAGAAGTTGATTAATTCATTAAGACAAATTGTGTAATTAGGCGGAATGCAAAAATAATCTGAATATCTCCAAGCGACGGCAAACGCTACCTTGGTCCTGTCCAGCTAGTGGCTTCTGTATATATTTAAATACTGGTGCGAGATAGTTGGGAGCCTCTGTATGTATAAACATCGTTTATACACACATACATGTATTGATGTATACATACATACATACATACATACATACATACATACATACATACATACATACATACATACATACATACATACATACATCGCCGGCTAGATCTTCGAGCCGGCACTCCCACTCGAGAAGTCGCTCGAGGTCCAGGAGCCGTTCCCGGTCCAGGTCCAGGAGCCGTTCCAGGTCCAAGTCCCGGGGCCCACAGAACAGGGTCCGGTTCGAGGAGCGAGCCGATCTTGGGAAACAAGGCGCTACCTGGGCAGACAGGGTGCGGAGTGGAGCGACACCGGCCGAAAGGTAACGGGGGGTGCGGCGCCAGAGCATGGTTCGTCTGAAATAGCTTAGGAAAGAAAATGCCGAGATGCGCAGCATAATCGAGTTAATGCGAGCCGAAATAGCAGAGCTCAGAAAGGTTAATCAAGCTCACCTCGTTCCAGTCCCTAGTTCATCCCCCTCGGGGACCCCCTCTTCCCAAACAGCAGACGTTCCCATGGTCGTGGATGCAAGCCACTCGGGCAACCCAGCCAAAAGAAAGGCCGTTCCCAGCATGCCCGATAATGTACAGGCTAAAGCCATGTCCGAAGTCGGAGTAATGTTGAATTCCATCTGCTTCGAGATCAAGAAGATAAACGAACGACTATCTGCAGTGGATCAGCGACTCTTGGTCGTGGATCAGAAGTTAGACGCGCAAAACGTCAAAATTCAATGCTTAGAAAACAGAATGCCAGAGATAGAGTCCAAGGTGCAGGAAATGGACATCAGGACGTCGACCCACATACGTCCCGTTTACTTCCCGGATCGCGCGTCGGTACCTACGCCGCCACCACTGCACATCCCTTGACAGATTAATAGAACCATCTCCCTTGAGACCCTAGTAGCAACGCCGGAAGGTGCTCTATACAGCAAGGATGGGGCCACACACCCAATTTAGGATTTGGCAGTGGAACTGCAGGGAACTCCACCATAAAAGATGCACCCTGCAGCAGTTTGTTCGCACTCACAAAGAAAAGCCACATGTTATATTATTGCAAGAAACGATGACTGATCAGGTTTCACTCCAGGGATACAAAGCCCTTGCTCTCCGCGGGGACAGCAGAGGAACCTGCACATTAGTCTGCAGCAAGTTCACTTTCATCGCACACGATCTAGGGCTCCGGCCTAGCAAGACGGAGACCTCCCTAGTAGAAGTCATCCCAAGTCAATCCAACATCCCCAGCATTTTTATACTTAATGTATATAGCAGCCCGAGCGACACAGACAACGTTTCAAAACCATCATCACTAGGGCAATGAAACTCGCCGGAAACTCTCCACTGCTTGTGGCCGGCGATTTCAACGCCTCTTTTCACGCGTGGAACTACACGCACGACACGGTCAAGGGCAGAAGCCTGTGGCACGAGGCGGGAGATGCGGGACTCTCTCTATTGAGGGACCCAGCCTTTCCCACCAGACGTGGCACCTCTTCAACCAGGGACTCTGTCCCAGATCTCGCCTTTGTTAAAAACGCTGGCTCAGCCGTGTGGTCGAATCTGCACATAGACCTCGGTAGCGATCACTACATCACGGTCACCAGCTTACAAGTGGAACAGAAAAGAAAGAAGGCCTTCTCGGTCCCTGACTGGGACAAATTCCGTGAGGTTCGCAAGGCCCGCGCCGCCCGCGGAGAAAAGCCGGGGAGTCTCGACCAGTGGTGCGCACTAATTCTACAAGATGTCTGCTCCACCACCAAAACCATAGAGACGGACCTACAGACAGACAAAATAGATAGCAGGCTAGCACACCTTCTCGAGACCAAGCAATCACTTCTCGAGAGGTGGAAAAGCCAATGCTTAAATCGCAAGCTCAGAAAAAAAATAGCCGAGATCAACGAGCAGATCGACGAGCACTGCCAAGCCCTGTCTAGGCAGCAGTGGGACGAAATTTGCAATTCAATCGACGGGCAGATGCGCACGGGAGGCAAGTGGAATCTTCTCAAACACTTGCTCGACGACTCCGGCAACAAGTCAAACCAGAGAAGTGTCCTCGCCAAAGCGCTCCACGAAGCCAAGAAGTCGTCTTCGGAAAAGGACGTGCTGGAGATGCTAGCTAAGAAGTACCTGTCGCTCAAAACTGTGGCCGATAAGGCGGCATACCCAGTATACAAAGGGAAGCCGAACTCCGCGCTGGACGAGTCTTTCAAAGTTAGTGAAATCCGCCGCGCCCTACATGACCTCAATGGTAGGTCAGCGCCCGGCCCGGATCACATTAACAACAAGGCTCTCAGAGACCTAGAGGACGCATTGATCGAGTTTCTCACCGATGAGATGAATCGGATTTGGGAGGAGGGATTGTACCGGAAGAATGGAAATTGGCGAAGGTCATACTAATCCCAAAGCCCGGTAAACCGCCGAGCTTGGACAACCTCCGCCCATCTCACTGACGTCATGTGTAGGGATGGTGGCCGAGCACGCCATCCATAACAGAATTGCCGAGTATATCGAGACCAACGACCTTTACCCTCACAGCATGATAGATTTCAGGCCAGGCCTCTCCACCCAGGACGCCATGAAGCTTATCAAGATCCAAATCCTGGAACGCTGCACTCGGGACACGAGAGCCATCCTTCGTTTGGACCTGGAGAAGGCCTTTGATAACATCCGTCACGAGTTTGTTCTTGACGCCATCTCCAAACTCGACCTAGGCTCGTCCTTCCATGCCTTCGTAAGGTCTTTCTTGAGCAAACGATGCGCCATCCTCAAGGCTGGAGACTTGGAATCGGAGAAAATAGAGCTGAGCAGAAGAGGCACCCCCCAGGGGTCAGTCATCTCACCGCTCCTCTTTAACATCGCAATGGTCGACCTCTCAAGATACCTAGGCAAGGTCCAGCGCATCAGTCACACGATCTATGCTGACGACATCACTGTCTGGTGCGCGGGTTGCAGTGGCGGACAAGTCGAAGCCGCTCTCCAGGAAGCTGTCGACACTACAGAGCGCTTTCTAACCGACACGGGACTCCGGTGCTCCCCAAAGAAATCGGAGCTCCTTCTCTACAGCCCAACTAGAAAGGGCCGCAAGCCACAGAACTGGAAACCCCCAGTGAAATTGACATTAATATTTACACCAAGCGCGGAGATCCCGTTCCCAAAGTCCCGTCCATTCGAATCTTGGGAATGACACTCGAAGGGGCGGACACGAGTATCATCACCATTCACAAACTAGCAAAGAAGACGGATAGCGTCATCGGTCTAATCAGGCGGGTAGCTAACAGGAGAGGCCTGAACGAAGAGAATCTGATAAGGCTAGTCCACGCTTTCTTGTTATGGTATTTCACGTACGTAGCGACCATGCACGTCTGGAAGAGGGCCGAACGAGACAAGCTAAATGCCATGATAAGGAGGGGGATCAAGAGCGCGCTCGGACTACCAAACTACACACGCAACGACCGACTCCTGCAGTTGGGTATTCATAATACCCTGGAAGAAATTGCAGAAGCACAAGAGAGGGCACAGATCCTCAGGCTCTCTGGCACCACGGCAGGCAGACGACTCCTGATAGAGATGGGCGTCCCCTTCCGGCCACTGTCGAAGACTCCTACCAGGGCCTTCCGAAAGAGCAGAAAGACAACATCATCATATCGCCCGCCCCGCGCAATATGCATCCCAAGCGCAACGTAGAAAGAAGGAAGGCCAGGGCGGTGGCGCTCCTACGCCGCGCGACAGAACTCCCTAGCGGCAGCCGCTTCGTTGACGCGGCCCAGTATGGCAACAGCAATGATTTCACCGTATACATAGTGGCGGTCAACCACAGGGTTGATCGACACTACGGTATACGACACTACGACACCATGGTCGCGGAAAGCGAGGTCTCGCTTCCGCGACCATGGAGAACTCCAACGCCAGCCCGCAGTGGTGGAGAACAGAGATCAGCCGAACACATACAATGATATTGCTCAGCACTTTTATCTCGGCAGGAGAGACTTTCCCCTTCCACACAAGAAGTTAAATAGAGAGCAGGCATTGACCCTCAGATTATTGCAAACAGACTCGTAACCCAGCCCGGGTTTATACCACAAGCTTTATCCCGACACCTATGTCACTAGTTCTTGCAGGCACTGCAATGACATCGCTTGCCTAGACCATATGCTCTGGCGTTGCCCCTCGTTACGAGGCACATTTCAAATCAATGAGGACAAGTGGCTCTCCGCTATCAAGAGCCCCGATGCCGGGGCGCAACTTTGGGCTGTCCAGAGGGCCCACGATGCGGCGGTCGGGCATGGCCTGACTGTCCCAACGTGGGAGCGGCCCGCAGCGCGCTTTGTTGCGTACCTCAGGACATTCATTAAAGTTTTGCATCCATCCCTCCATCCATCTTACACAAGAAATTGTATATTGATATAGGTATTTAATGCACGTATGTCTATGTTGTATGCTATGCTACCTCACCGTTGAGCAATGTACGAGTGACAAGGTCTCAGTCAGGCAGACAAGGTTCTGCCTTTAGCCTTGCTATCTAAGACCTTCACTTTCTATAAATCAGTGCTAAATGAATAAATAAATAAATATTTGTTTGAAGCTCGATCGAGTCACGGGACAGCTTGTCTTGCGTGATAACTTATGAAATGCTTTTATGCTTTCCGAATATAGGCTTTTGATATTTAATTAGCATTTAATTCAATATGGTAAATAAAATTTCATTTAATCTAAAAAAATTCTGTCACCGCAAAAAACTCCGACAGTGCCTGGTCGAACTGGGCATCAAGATTTTTGCACCGGGCTGGACCGGGTGGTTGTTCTTTAATGTCGCGGTCGGCCAGCCGGACGCAAGCGGCTGGCCCGGGCCGTGTCAACGTTGGCCGGGCCTGGGCTCTGAAACTCGGACCATGCGCAGCCCCAGCTCGCACATCGCGGACCCGCGGGATCAAATCCTGCGTAGATACTGGTGCAGTTTTTTTTTTCCGGTGGAAGTACTATGACTAAGTGCAAGAAAAGCCATGAAACCTGGAAAAAGTAGGTATATATACACCCACTGCAACTGTAGCAACAGAGAGGGCGCTGAGCCTGTAGTACTTCAGGAGAAAAAAAGACCATGGAGTTATACAAGAATGGCAAGAAAGAAATTAGAAAGGGAAATCTGCACGATAACACAAAGGGCAGTGCTTTGCTACCTGAGACCCGAGATGGGTGCCAACAAGGACAAGAACATACCAGAGCAATTATTCGCAACATGATGAG
Organism: Dermacentor albipictus; assembly: GCF_038994185.2. Taxonomy (NCBI): domain Eukaryota; kingdom Metazoa; phylum Arthropoda; class Arachnida; order Ixodida; family Ixodidae; genus Dermacentor; species Dermacentor albipictus. The sequence goes on from NC_091830.1 coordinate 4,935,317, forward strand.
GCGTGTGCATGCTACAGCAAAAATCCTTAGCAACTCGACACGTCCTAGTGGAATGTGGAAGCATTCACTCAGCGGGACCCGTAGGTTACGTCCACCTTCCAGAAGCGCTGGGATTCGAAGCAGATGAAAGAATTAACCGGTCAGTAGTAGCGATTATCAAGAGATGTTTAGAGTATTGGGGGAAAAAAAGATCAGTTTCATTTGACAGGCGAAGCAGTGATAGCGATAGCAAAGTATTAGAAAGCTATACGAAGTAAGACTAATAATTTTATCAGCCGCATAAACTGTTGGAAACATTCGCTTGCTAGAGAGTTTTAGAATAGGGGCCCCATTTGGGGCCAAAGAGCTTTGCGGATGTTAGCGTTGGGGCACGCAGGAGTGAAGAGCTTTAGAATAGGGCTTTGCGTTTGCGGATAGCGTCTGACGCTGACAGCGCCACTACGGCGTCAAAGAAAAGCTATTAGAAGTAAATAAACAAAATTTACCTTTTTATGATGGGAATAGTAATTTTGACTTGCGTGCTTTCACGTTTAATTACAATTTAGGGGTTATTCTGTAAGCAGCAAACAATTAGTTGCGCTTAGTTTTGAGCAAACCAACTTTACGTGCCTTAACCAGCCAAGCTTAGCCGTGTTAGCCTTACGAGCCATAAAATCCACAATAGAATTCGGAATCGGCGGCATCTAATGAATCAATCTTCACAACACACGCTAGTTGAGAGAAAGCGATAACCGCAGTCACTTTTCCTAGCTTGTGAACTTCACGCGTTACCACAAATCGAACCCAGTTTGGTGCTAGGCTAGAGCCGTCGCTTCGATGGGTGCCGCCATGTTTGTTTACGCAAATATTTTGCGGCAACTTTTGGGGCCTCCACTAGATCAGTGAACTAGCGTGCTTAACGCAAAACCCAAACGCAGTTCGCGTCTCGCGCATGCGCAGTGGCTTCGACGCTATTTCTTTGAGGCCCCAAAATGTGTGGGGCCCCTATGCAGGCAAACACACCTCACTCAATGACCGCCGACACTTGCTTTTAGAACGTTGGCGAGATAAAAAATGGCAGCAGCTGCGAGCGCTATCTGGAAGTGTTTCAAGGAAACGGGCGCGCCGCTCCGTGGCCTCTGAGAAATATGGTGGACGCCGTGGCCGGTCTATGAATAGTGGAAACGCTCGAAAAGGCTTTCGAGTTCTCGCGTAACAGAGTTATGTTTTCTCGTATATTCAAATTACAATCCGACGCTGTCATGTCTGTAGGTTGTGTGTAAGTCGCACTATACGGTTTTTCTACGTATTTTAGCTTGAGAAATTAAATTATTTCAGTAACTTCCTTGCGCCACGTGGAGGGCCTGGGTGTGGGCAGTTCGGAAATATTTTTGTCGAAACGACATCCGACGTTGGGCGCGGGTCGCCAACGCCGGATTTTCGGCGACACTGGGCCTTAACGCTCTTGCGTTAAAAATTCCGAGAGGCGCTCGCTCAGCAGCCGCAGTTTCAGCAGAGGAGATGCGCACAAACGTGCACCCGCCCCACTTTCCTCCGTTGCGAGCGCGAGAAGACGCTGCCGCACCAAGCCACCGTTCTCGGCTCACCCTCGCAAATTTTCGCTAGCGCCTACACCGTATACAGCGCGCGTCCGCGACGTCATCGTGCTTGGACTTTACACGCAACACCACGCCGACGCCTATGGCGACGAAGACGGCGGAAATTCGCCTGTAGTTTCCATATTATTGCTCTTGCAATGAAAAACCATGGAAGAGGCTGATAGGACTGGATCTGTTATGGAATAAGTAATTGTACAAGGTAGAACAGAGGTTCCCGTTGGAGGCGAGTGAACGCCACTAGCTCCGGGAAACCGACCTATCCATAGAATGCAACTCGTAGAATGCAACGCGCTTCGTCCCCTGCAAGGCAGTAGTGGTGTGCGAGATTCCGACATCGTGCGACGGCCTGTACATCGGGCAGACGAGCCGTTGTATAAGCGATCGTTTGCGAGCGCATTTAACAACCTTGGAGCGAACACTGGCACAAGTGTGGCGATCCATTGCGCCCTGTGCGGCCTTCACTTCCACCAGACGCGTGTCGCACGCAGCACACCAGCGCTCTGGAAATCTCCTATGAGGTGTTTGTGTGAATGCATTATTCCACGGCGGCTGCATGTGTCAGTACACCATCAGTTGCATTAAGCGACACAGAGATTGTCTCCGCAGCTAAGCGTTTGGCTGTCCTAGATAAGGTACAGTACGAATGCGCGGGTTCTGCATATATGCATATCTCCTGACATGTATATTATTATTGTGCTCGCAAAAATAAACGCAAATGTAGATAGTCAGCGTCTGTCTATTCTTTCTTTCTTTATTTCTTCTCGTGTTATTTTTTGCGCTGTTTGCCGTAATGTAGATATGGATATATACACAGATTAAGGAGATGTAGGCAAAGGGCTATAGGTTGATACTGAGCGTGCATAAATTGCCTGATTAACTCAAGCAGACTAGTTGACTTTTTGTCACCGCCACGTTTCAAAAGGGATGCCAGTATCGTCACCATCATCATCACCATCATCATCATCATCTGAGTGAGGTAATATTTAGGCCGGCGCTGGGTGCACGCACGTGGCAGCAGACGACCCCAAGTGGAGTCCGCTGCTGCCACGCATGATGACGTCACAAAAAGAAAACTTAGAAAAAAATACATGAAATGCTAACGTTATCGTTTTGTTGTTAAATACACTACGCCTAAATAAATAAAGCATTTATTTTGTGCAGCGTTTTAAAATCGAAAATGACTGTCGGCGCCTACACGCGTGCACGCAGTGGGAGGACCGTTGCGATTCCTTGTGGCTGTGTGGTGCAAGGTTGTGGTGTGTACAAATCACTGTATAATATCGGCGAGTACGAATAACGTTGCCGTTACGAAGCTACAGAAGCTTCGAACGAATTGTGCTGCATCCACGAAACAGCACGACATGTCGCATCATTTGGACTGTCTGTTTCGAAGAGTCGTGGTAGCTCAGCGCCGACTGCATATTGGGTCACTGTGTAATATCGGCGAGTACGAATAACGCTGCCGTTACGAAGCTACAGAAGCTTCGAACGAACTGTGCTGCATCCACGAAACAGGACGACATGTCGCCTCATTTGGACTGTCGGTTTCGAAGAGTCGTGGTAGCACAGCGCCGACTGCATATGGTGCCGACACGGATCATGCAGAGTGTGTCGTATGTAGCGATTCTTTAAGTTGTGTGTACGCCTTCTGGCAAAGTCGGATGCCTATTTGGCCTTGGACACCACGTCGACACATTGCTCTCGAGCTCGAAAACGCAGAAGTGGTGCGCGTCGGCATTGACGTCGATGTAGGGTGCATACACATTTCCAAATCGTTGTGCAAAGTAAGGGCGCCTTTTGTCGATGAGCAAAGTGCGTTCAAACATTTCGCGTCGCCTTACGCACGCAGAAGCGTAGTAACGAAAGCCTGGACGTGAAACGTGAATCTAACAGAAAGGCCTGTTCCCGCCTGAAGGCAATGTCAGCAAGTGTCCGTGACGAGTGTCAAGTGACTCACACGAGGCTGGGCGTTGAAAAGTGTCTCTCGAGTGCCGCTGCTTCAGTCTGGCCAGGGCCCAACCCGCTTTCATGAACCATTTGAAATGCCCAGTGTATTAGTTGCTATAGATTGTGGTGCAGCGAGACAGCCATTCCATAGCAGCCATGAAAATTACCTGTGGAAGTAATAGTAATGCGATAGGCTTTCGTGGTGATTGTCATTATGTATCACATGCATCGGAGTGCGATCATTTACACCCTGTGCTTGTGTTTAGATGAATGCTTTATCTTCCGAAGATACGGTACAGCACCTGGATCTTGAGTGGATCTTTCACTGTGCAGGCTATACCAAAACCTCTCTACCCTTGTGTGCTTCATTTTTGCCAACTGTCTTTGCTCCACAAAGAAGGCCAAGTTTCTTTCACTGAGTTTCACTCACTAAGGGAACAGGCTTGTGCGACTTGCAATCAACAGGGGTCATACACATGTGGTAGAGCTTTAGTTGTACAATATTCAATTGGGTGCCATTGTACATGCACCCCTAGGAAATCATTTGCTATGGCAAATACTAACGTAGTGGCATTTCTTTTTAAAATTTGTATGCCTTAATAATATTGTTAAAATATAGAAGTATGTCTGCAAATTTAATAAATTTGGAGATCCTCACGTAATTCCTAATGCATGTTGGTACATTATATTATTCCCAATGGACTCCTCAGTATCACTGTTATTTCTCAGCATTCTCCCACAACAGGTATTCTTTCATCTCTGAAACAAACGAAAGTCCTCCCGCTTTTCAAATCTGGTCACTAAGGCATTTGTAGCTATATATAGATTGATCTTCTTAGCACCTTATTCAAGTAAAATGTTAGAATACATAGGTTATAAGCATACTGTTGAATTCATTGAATTGCATAATGCCCATGTAAGTTCTAACATGGTTTTTTGCATGGATTTAGTATGATGTCGCAGTTAACTCACGACGTCACTCATGCTTGTGTTTTCTAGCAATGTCAATCATGATTAATAGTTTGCACTTCATTTGCTTGCTTTTTTTCACATTGCATGGTGTGTGCATATTATTCTTGTATGTATACCTGAATAAAAAATTCAGTTGCAAGTCAGTGCTCCTGTTGCGTTTTCACTGTCCTTCATACTTTGTGCACTGTTTCTACTCTTTCAAAAACGCACTAACTCGTCCAGCTCTCAGTATGGAAGCTTAAAGTCAGCTGTTAAAATGAGAATCCAATAAACATGGAAACTGTCTGTAGGACAATAGCAATGATTTTGCTGTTTGCAACATGCAGTTTGTACATGTTTGTACAAGAAGATTTCAGAGAGATATACAGAGTGTTACAGTGCGTAAGGTTGAATGGTCCCGTCCCTGCCATATATACTGCAATATCATCATAAGTGTGCACAGGTCTTGCACTGCAAGCCAGAGACTTGCTCCAGGGCTTTCTTATTTTATTAAGTGTCAGCTGCTTGCATTGATAATGTGGTTGGTAAATTGCTTACCTATTTCCCACCTAAGTTCTCTGCATTTCATTCTGCTGTATTTATCGAATTGTTTTCAGCACTGTTCTTTCAATGACATCAAGGGTTACATTCATTTTGTGTCAAGGTGTTTTCTAATGCACCAAGATTAAAGATTCTGACAAGTTTTCAAAGCTGACACAATGGCAAAAATATTCTCAGCCATAAAGTGTGCTCATTGAGACACCAGGCACCCTGTCCCACAAAACATCCATCAATTCTATTTTTAGATAAAAGCACATCAGTTTCTTACTTGTCAAGCTACATCTCTAGGCACCACATGGTCTTTCCAAAAAGAAGGTTGCACAAGTATTTAAATGCACTGTTTAAAAGTTTACTGTTAAGACTTGTGTTTCCTTCATTTCAGTTGCAGTATGTGAAGTAGGTAGCAAGAGTGTTCAGCTTTAGTGCATCTGCTGTTGACAGAGCTAAGCTTACATGAAGGTGAAAGGGCATCCCTGCATAGATCCACCCAATGTAAAGGTATGGCTTGATAAAGACATGTTGTGCTGGAAAGGTTAATTAAAGGTCAGCAGGATTCTCTGGTAATGTGGCATGCACAATACAGCTGGGATACAATATGCAGATCACTTTGCAATTACTCATTCGCTTCTTGCTTTCTTTCTGCAGCATAAGTCTGCATGCTATGGTGTTATTTACCTTCATAACATCATAAAAAAAATTGCAATTCATTGCTCCACCAAAGGCACCATCAGCCAGCTAAGCCGTTCTTGACATAAAGCTTCTCAGCCTGGTCTCTACATATGTTAGCTTTGAGAATGTCTTTTCACACAAACTTATCACAGGAACTCTGGAAAGGAGGTCAAGAACGTAACATAAATCTTTGGAAACTGATTTGTCCAGCCCAGTATCATTTTACAGTCCTGGCTTTCTTGATGCTAGTTTGGGACTTAAGAAGCTGCAGCTTAGCATGCAAGGTGTCGAATTATATATATTTCAGAGGAGCTAGACTTGAAAAGCCATTTTATTATCCCCCACATAAAGGTCCAAAAGGCTCTACATGAAAACTATGAGATAAACTTGCGTAAATCCCACGCAATGTGAAAATTGATGTTATGTGAAGTATTTTACAGGTAGTTGGCTATGCCAAGGTGAGGTATTGCTATCGGTGATTCGAAATGAACACTCGTGTGAAACTTCCTTTTAAATTTCAAATGGAGGTGACCAACAACGGGTGGGTGTGCTGCTGCTGAGACACCTGAATCTTTTCATGTGAGCCATCTGGTTCCAACGCAGGTAGCGTGAGAGTCGCATGACAAAGCTGGAATGACGACAACGCAGCAAACACGATGGCATCACAAACATAACTATGAGAATGTTGAAATTATGTCCTAACAAAATTCACTGTATTGTATTTATTGTCTTTGTAACCTGTATTACCCACTCCCCTCTGTAATGCCTTTGGCCCTGAGGGTATAATAAATAAATAAATAACTAAATAAATAAATAAATAAATAAATAAATAAAAATAAATAACACATCCACACTTCTAGTGGCACAAGCTAATATACAACTTGGGCTACTGGGTTGGCATAAAAACATGTAAGAGTAACAACCCCATTATTGAAATCTTTCATTACAAACTATAACAAAAAATTTTGTGCTTTGTTGCACCTATAAAACTACATAAAAAAAAACGTATACTAACATAAGCAAATACACAATAAAAAGTCTATTACAGCAAAAGCAATATTGTATTACTTATGCTTATTACTTTGTTGATGAGGCCATGAAAGTAGAAATGCCAGGTGATAACACTTGCCAAAGCTCAAGCAAATGTCTCGTTTAGTCCACTTCCTGTTTGGTGGACTTTAATTTGCTGGTCATTGATGCTTGTACACGTTGACATAGCTCCTGCCAGTCATGGCAAAAGCTGATATTATTGTGATTAAGGCATGCAGTTTTTAAACTCCAAGCCCAGCTGCTGCTCTTTTTTTAAAGCATAGCTTCCTTCAGCTGCAGCAATAATATAAAATTAATATGTGCTGGGCCAATGTACAGATATTTCTGTACTCTTGCATGTCATCCTACCTTCTCACTTCTCCCATTTCTGCCCAGAATGATGCAGTTGATTCGATTTCCAAGGTTGCTTTTGCATTGCTTGTAATTAAGCTTGGAAGGCAGCATTCTCCACTCTTTTTCTGTCCTTGCTGGATTAAGCAACAAGCGAGAATACTGCTTCATGTGGCCCAGTGGTTGCTTTATTTTGTCCTCCAGTGTAATAGCAGTTGCTACGAATTTAGCAAGAACCTGGTCCAGATGCCAGCAATCCTTTCTGCACCTTCGTCACATATGTCTGACAATGCAAATTATTGGCAGAAAATTTGCAGATCATGCACTTCAACTTGCTCACCAGCTTCAATGCATGTTGCTATGCAACGCTGGCAGCAGTTTGTCCAGTTAACATATTTCACTGCCAAAAAAACTTGTGTGTCTGTATCAGCATCACTCTTTTCTCTGGTGTTTGGTCGGATGAAGTTCTGCAAGAGAAGAATCTGCCAGTCATCGCACGAATTCTTGCGTATACATTAACCAAAATATTAATTGAATTGGTTTAAGCAATGTAGGTAGTTGGGCGAGTTGGTTCAGCATTGCAGGCTTGTAAATGTATATAAGATACAAGGACAATTAAAAGAAAGCACAAGAATCAGTAGTGCATGTGCTACATGTGTGTTGTCTTTTCTTTTGTACTTGTATTTTAGATGCATTTACATGTCTGAAATTGTTTAAGCATGTCGCATCTTAGTTTCAACAGGTATGGCTGACTAGATATTGTGTGGTTTTTGGTTTTTCTGCATGGGGTTTACATCTGAGAGAGAAAGAAAGGAACAAGGAAGGCCGGGTAAGTTAACCAGACGTACATCCAGTTGGCTATCCCTGCATGGGGGTGAGGGTATGAGGGTTTAAAAGAAAAAAAGGAGGCAAGTCGAGACAGTTCACTCGCATAAAAGACAGATGGTGTCTATAAGTATCTTTTCAGATTCGTTTATTTTAGAAAGTCATAAGAGCACGTATGTATAGCTTTCTTCATTAATATGGCCAAGCACCCAGGATCCTAGCCTCTGTGAAAGGTCGACTATCCAGTTGTGTGGGTAAACTCTAAAAGGGCTGACATTGGATATCAAAGACTGACAGGGGAGGTGTTCAATGGTCTTTTTGCAGTTACAGTGGTCACATTTAATAACGAAGGACAGTGAATTTGTAAAGGCACTTGATCAAGTATGCCTCTAATTACCAGGGGTTACAAAGAAGGCCCAGATGTCATAAACAGTTCTAATAGGGCTTTCTCTCACCCCGAAGGGGAAATGGTGATGTTGCAGCACGTGCAAACATCTTTGAAAGTGGAGGCTAGTGAGTAACAATGGTTTTTGAAAATGTAGCCTGAGAGCTCACCACTTTCAAGCAAACGAGATGGTACTCAAGCAAGATGGTGGAATGTTGAATATGTGCTCTGAGCCCTTTAGTATGTATAGCTATGTAGGCCGAGATTAGGTCTCTCTGCTGATTGCAATTGTAACAATTCAACTGTCAACAATCGTGAGTGTGTTTTACGCACAGTAGATTCAAGAAAATGCTACCTCGAGACGTACCATGGCTGTATCACCAATTTAACCACTTCAGAGCTAAACTTGCATTTCAAAATGCTAAAGGTCTCGTTAACGGCCATGTGCTCAAGAGGGACTTATTTAGAATTATTTGTCTAGCATGCCATACATTTACCCACCTGTTGTGTTAACTAGGACAGGGACCATTGATTTATATTTGCAGAGGCTTTGTAACAGTGAGGGCTGTCTTTAGGAATTTAGTAGCCACACAATACACGATTTGTGCTACAACCAAAAATATATGTGAGCTGCACTCCACAAAGGCAATGAGAAAGTCACTTTTGTGATAGTGCATTTCGCACGGATGTAAGTGTAAGTCAGTGTGCTTTTTTTCTTTTTTTGCTCACTTCCTTTCTTTAGTCCCTTGCCGTCTAACATGGAGAATAGTTTTCCAAGCCTGGGGCTGGGGCTTCTCTAGATGCAATTAAATTTTATCTCGAAAGAGAGAGAAGAGCTAGACGTTGAAGATTTCACAGCCACTGACAGTCCACAGTACACTCTAAAAAAAGTTTACATCCTTTAGGGCTTGTCTTGTCCTACAGCGATAATCGTCATATCTGCCTTGCATATTTCCTTTCTTGAAAACTCGGTGTTCGATACTTTACTGTTGAGACTGCTGTGTCAAGCTGATTACGCACAAGCCGTTCGTGACTAGGAAGTACCGGCCTCGCAGCATTAAAGAAAGGAAATGTGGGCAAGATAAATGACTTTTATTGTTTGGGGACAAAATACAACCCACAGGGGGCAAACTTGACCGCAACGTAGACATCTTGTGGGCTAAATTGTACAAAATGCAGTGCAGAGGAGCATATGTGCTAATATATATATATATATATATATATATATATATATATATATATATATATATATATATATATATATATATATATATATATATATATATATATATATACACACACACACACACCTACACGTGGGCAAAGGTCTTGTATGTGTTTCTTAATGGTTGTTTTTTTTTGCTTCACCACAATACAGACAAGTTATGTGGTGAGTTATACAAACTAACTGCATTGCTGTGAAGCATACTGAGATTGAAAGGGGGCTCACTTCAACTCTCACGGGGACTATAATAAGAGTCCCTAATTACACACGTGCGTATACGTCGTCTCCGGTCACAGTATGAGCACAGAACCATCTTATATGGGTACCGACATGCATTCAGAGGTGTTTCTGGTGTGGTGTTTTAAACTGTTTTTGCCCTCAGGATTCCTCTCTGTTTGCGCCCTCTTTACACAACCGCTCGCGAACAACAATAAAGCCAACTAATAAACCCAGCTATTCGCTGCATGCAATGCATAATTGTTGTCTGCAAATGGGCTCTGCAGCAGCATTAAGTATTATGCAGTGAAGCGCTATCGTAAAAATTTTAAACTCCGGTAAACACATTGCGCTTCATCATGTTTTCGCAATGTTCAGTGTCTCGCAGGTAGCCACAGGTAGCCAGTACATATATATATATATATATATATATATATATATATATATATATATATATATATATAGTTCATCGCAGCCACTGCAACTGCTGAGAACATATCGTAAAAACTTGATTTGCACACACACACACACACACACACACACACACACACACACACACACACACATATATATATATATATATATATGTGTGTGTGTGTGTGTGTTTGTGTGTGTGTGTGTGTTTGTGTGTGTGTGTGTGCGAATCAAGTTTTTACGATATGTTCTCAGCACTTGCAGTGGCTGCGACGAACTAGCTTTTACACCAAAATCTATCGGCTTCATCGCATAAAATTTTTGCTGCAGTGAAAATGTATTCGACGTGTACCATACATATCCGACTGCACTGGTACAATAAACCATCCACAAAATTAAGCCAATAGCTGTTTAGCTTGAGTTTCGTAGTTTTAATGTCTTCGTGCGAGTGAGATGTTTCCAACTTTCTAGTTTTTTGTCAGTGAGGTTCATTATTACGTTGTACTGCAAAGAAGCTGCATGTCAGAAGTACATATTCTTTACTCGTTGCACAGTGACTACCAAATTAGTGGTTCTCGCCATGAACTGCTGTCCATATTCACAATGGTCACAGTGATCTCACAGTTCCTGCAAATCAGTACTCATTCAGCTCATACTACGTGTCTTTTGGTGTGCGCTACCAATCAGTGATTCATTCTGTCTGCTGTTTGCAGTCGTCCATTAAAGCTGTATGTGTTAGTACTTAGAAACTGGGACAATATGCAATGATTTACTCATTTTTATGTGTTGTATTTACATTTTTTAATTTTTTTCTTTCTTATTTCCAATGCAATACAAGGCGTTGTGCAGGCTAACGATGCGGTACTTGTAAATTTATTAAGATAGCTCTGTTTTTTGAACACTCTAAACATGCATGGTTTTGAATTTGTCTTCGGTTATATGTGTAAACGGCAGGAACTCCTTTCTGGTATAACGTTCTTGGTTGCAGTGAAAGATGTATAAATATAGCTGATTTCGTAATAGCTTCACGATTTTTTTGCGCCGCAGTTCTTTGATAGCGCACTACCAATACATACAGAATACACTATAAAAATGTCTTTCCGCACTACACATTAGAATTTTTGGCGAGGTGTTTGCACCTGTGAAATTCAGGAGCCGTTGTGTTGTGGCTGCCCAATTTACGTGTCCGACATTTGTGGCACGTTCGCTAGTATAGGAAACAAAGGTGGCAGTCAGGAACTGCTCTGCTTCATTTTTACCCAATCATGTTGGTGTTCTGATCTTTTAGGTAGTCAGAGTTGTCAGTTGATAGTTCTGTGTCTACTGTCATTGAAAGCTTCATAGTTAGCCTTTGCGAAACATGAAATAGATTATCATATCTTGGAGGTGAAGCAGTGCACTGACAAGGACAAGGCGAAGACACCTAAGAATTTATGACACTAGCTGCAAGGTATGATGATTAATCAGCAACTAGCCCAGCTTTCCACATTAATAAAATATATCATTTACTTGTAGCGTGAAAGAATGACGCAATAGAAATGTCAGCTTTTCATATGAAAGTATGCATGCACGTGATTCATGCATGTGTGCTTTTTTGATCCAGCGATTCCACAAAGGCCGCCCTGTCAGAATAACTTATTCTTATGTGAGAATAAACCAAAGTTATTGTTGAAATGTTCTTTCCCATACTCACTTGAATGACTGAGATGCCCTTGTACTTAACTAGGGATAGCTATAGTTGGTCAGCACACTTGGTCAGGCAATGGCCTGGCCAACTAAGGTACCACTTTGCCAGAAATTAATGGTGGTTTTAAATTACACCTTATTGTGCAAGGTTTTGTGTAGAGAAAGTAGATCACCACACAATAAGTTAAATGACTGACAGTCACTGAACAAAAGAATCTTCTGCCTGGAGTCAATGTTTGGACAAAGGGACTTGCCTTATTAAAAACTGATTTCCACATAGCTCATCGCTCGCAAGGGTCGAGGAGGATATCAGGTGCGTAAGAGTAAAATGAAGGCTGTGGAAAGGGGAAGTGGAAGGCTTTGAAGGCAAGGATTAGTTTGCAATAGTAAAAGGGGTGTGCTAAGGGTTCTTCCAAGTGGAGTGACGAAAACAACCCACAAACTTCAAATGAACCATTACATACAAGTAGGCGTCAACCTACTGTGGCAGCCTTTTAGGGAAACCTAATTAAGGTAAGGCTTGCACTGTCAACTCTGTGGACAGCTGAAAGTCTCATAATCATTTCACGTTATGTCCTGGCCATGACCAAATATAATCTGGAGCTCCTACTGTTCCACTTGCCCTTTGTATTTACTATGATATAGTGTTACCTGAAAACACATCTTTCTTGATGGACAGCTCTTAAACTTGCAAAGCCTTTGCTCACTTTCACATACTCGGGCTTCTTAAGCACAATATCAATTTTATTAGCTTTTTGTCAATGGGTAACTGTTCTAAGACCTGTGGTGTACAAAAATTATTTATCTTCCGATGGTGCTTACTTGTTCAACATCTCCCAATATTGCCCACCATTTAATATTTAAGACAACAGCAGTTATAGTGGACTAAGGATGACTGTATTGACTGATGGAACTACCCACATAAAAATATTTCACTTTTAGTACTCTTAAGAGTTCAGCATTTGAATTGTTGAAACATTCAATTGTGGTCAAGTACACTGGGTTACAATTATTGGATTGTGTCTACATTAGAAACAAAAGAATGAAACTGCTGCCATGTCATATATGGAACACCTGGCTTATAAATTAGGTCATGAACTTAAACCCTAGCAGGAACACGGATTTTGTTTTTTCTACAACAATGGTTTTTTTGTAGGATCATTTCTGATCTGATCACTAACTCAGCCACGCTAGCACCTATGAGTGGTATACATGACGGCTAAATTAATATTTGGTACATTATATTTTAAGCTTGTTTTTTTTAACTAGTATATGCACTTGAACTGATTTGACTAATGGTTGTGCAGCTTTGCTATGGTTCCCTTCTTTATATATTGGATATGCGTTTAACGGGTTTACGGCAACTCCATTTTTATTAATCACTCTGTTGTGGCAATCTAAATGTACTGACAACCATCATCTTGCACTCATTTCTCTCCTTCCAAGTTGAAAAAGAAACACAAAAGAAAGAACCATGGTCACTAAGAAAAATATTTTGCCTTTAGTGTACTTATCTGACTAAACCTGTATTCCATACATACTAATACAACTAGGAAGACGTTACAGCATGGAGCCCCTCTGGTTGCTTGAAAGTTCCGAGATTCATGCAGCTCTAATTAATATCAATATAAGTGACCTTTCCTCTGCATATGTTCCAAGTAGTACTTAATGAACAGGATTGTGGAAGTATATGCCTAATGCTGATGCTATTAAGCCAATTTGTCAAAAGACATTGCTACCCGATTTGTGTGAAGCCTGTCTGCAGCTCCTTTTTATAAGTTTAGGTGTATAAAAAAGGGTAATATTATAATCCTGATGATAAAGCAGTCATTGTAGAGAGAATCTGGTTCATATTTTAATGTCTGGAACAGGAGCCAGAAATATCACCTATCTCATCTGCCATTGTTAATGATGTGTGGGCATGTCCTACATACATCATTCTTAATCTGCTTCTGAGCCCCCCACCCGGGCCGGGCCCCTTGCTTTAAATCATTGTCCAAACAAAAAGAGCATGTAGGTGGCTGCGCTAAGACTTGTTCTTCATTATTGCCTTTCACTGAAAGCCATATGACCCCAAGCTCTTAACAGTATTCCTTTGTCTAAGCAATGCAAATTTGTGTCATCAAGCTTATTAAAAAGAACTGGTCTGCCAAAGTCATTTTCATAGTAGCCTAATAATTTACCCGCAGTTTCTTTGCAAAAGCTACCCAACATCTTTCACCGCATGCCTTGCATTCTTAGACTTTTGTCCTTGCTGTCTAGTTTTGGAATTGCTGACGTGCATCATTTCAGGCATGCTTTCTAGCAAGATTGGTAGACTTAGCTTTCCGTCAATTGTACAAGCAATACTTGCCAGGTGTGCAGCTTGTGTTCCCCTACTTGATTCTGAAATGAAATACTTGTACACATAGTGGTATGTTTAACATTTTCCGTGCCTTCGACGAGCTAGGTTCGTCCGTGGCTTTTTGCTAAAAACGGCCAAAAACAAGCTCAGCTCATAAACAGTATTTCGCATTCTCTAGCATTGCCATGGACAAGCCAAGATGTGTCTCAATGCTTAGTCAGGCTTTTGATCGAAGGCAATGCATAATCCATGGGACAGCACAAGAAGAAGCAAATTTATTCTTTCAGAGCAGGTAAAACACGTTGTCAACTGAGGTTTTAAAAATACATTAGCCACTTCTCATCAGAATGAAATGAATTATGGGGTTTTACATGCCAAAACCATGATATGATTACGAGGCACACCGTAGTGGGGGATTCCGCATTAGTTATGACCATCTGGGTTTCCTTAATATGCGCCAAATGCACAATACATGGGTGCCTTTTCATTTCGCCTCCATCGGGGTAACATTGCGACATGGAAGAGGATAAAAAAGCGCTTGGTAGTACATACTGCACGAGTGTGCTTAACTGAGCTGGTTAGTGAACGTTTATAATTGAATTTACCAGTGCTGAAGAGTGGCGGAGAGAAGACGACAGACAGCGTTTGAGGGGTGAAGCCTCAAAATACCGTAAATAATTCAATATAGTAGCTTCTTTACAGCCACTTTTGTTTTCCAGGAGGATACTATGCCTTGATGTCACGACACAGTATATGGTCATGTGGGAGCAAGACATTACGATGTTATGACACTCGCTCTAGCTCATTCAGTCGTCCACTGTGCTGCTACATTGACCTTCAAAATTTGCAGTGCACAAGTCGACTGAGCTAGCCGGAGGCCTCAAGAGAGTGTCAAAACATTGCAATGTCCTTTTCTCACATGACCACGTACTGTGTTGTGATGTCACTACATAGTATCCTCCCAGAAAACAAAACTGAAACCGGCTCCAGGAAAGCTATTATACTAAATCACGCCACTCCAAGGCTTGTTATTATATTTTTAGAGCTCTAAAGCCTTAATTTAATGAGAGAAAAAAAGGAATAATTGAAGATATCGGGTCAGTACCTCTTCAAATGGAACCTTGCAGACAATGTTCGGCCTAAAGTGTATTGGGTGCTTTGAATAAGCATTTATGGTCTTAGGATGTGTTGTAAATGCCAAAGAAAAGTCGAAGGGGGACAGCCCCCGGGCATAGTTTTGTTGGTAAAGTACTTTATTTAAAAAACCAGAAGGAGCTAAGTAACATCTTTTTGGTGCAAATATTGGCTTGCATAGCTGTAACTGACACAACAATTGTTGAAGCTTGAAGCAGCATCGACTGTGTCACGGGCACTCAAGCAGTGGGCATTCCTTCTCTGGACAAAGACCTAGAGTGAGGGGGCAGGGTAGAATTGAAAAATATTGCCGTCCATTATGAATGCAAGGACATACTTTATGTTATGCAGAACATACGGTATCTGTCAACAATAAACTTGCGCACAGTCATAAAATGCAGATATGCCTTCTCGTGGATAGACATACATGGCTGCCTTATACATGACATTTAGCATGACAGCTATTTGGCTTTGCCAAAGTATGCAGTAGTCTAACAGCCATGCAAGACTGTATGGCAAAATCTATGCAAATTAAAGGGCAGGCTATTGCTTCATGTCAAGATAACTTGATTCAGTACAATACCAGTGCAATTTATATCTCGGTATATCTGCCCAAAATAGACCCTATTTACACATTGCACTTCTGCCCACGTTAACTCTCACACTACTGCACACAAATGTTAATGTTCTTTTCTTTCCCATTGCCGAACTCCTATTTTGGTCACCACTATAGAAGTTTGACTAATTAATAACTTTTCTGCTAAGCAATAACTGCGCACATTCAGCTTATGGAAGCCACACATCCCGATTTGCTCACAAGGAACAAATTCTATTCCATTTATTTCAGGCTGAGTTTGCACAGTTATGCAATTTTGAAGCTGTGTATAATGTTTGATGTATCGTACAGTGGGGCAGTGTTATATTAATATTGTGTTCAAAAGGAAATCCTTTTTCTTTAACATAACGTATTATTTTCACTCTTTTCTTGCATTCGGGTGCTTGAGTTGTTTCCCGCAATTTTTCTGCATTCAATTGCGTGACTGTCTTTCCAAGCTGCCAAGTGCCTTTGCTTCATCCTTGTGCTCCTCCTGACGCCTTCAGTATGATGCCTGTCCGTTTGATCACACACGAAAGTGCAAAAACTCTCCTTTGACTTATCGTTCTGGTTCTGATCATGACTGCCACACCTTATCTCAAAGAATCCTTGTCTCGTTTTTCTGCAAGCTTCATCCCTCCCTCCCTCTTGCTTTGTTTTGCGTTTTTGTCTTTAGGATAAATGTTTAACATTACTTTAGCAGTGGTGCTAGATGGGCTATCAGTCCCAGTTAAAGGTAAGCTGTCGCCGTCTTCAGGGCAGACACAGCACCCATTCACCGACACAGCATAGCAGACCTGCTGACAGAGAACAGAATGGCTTTTGTGGCACAAATTCAGATTCGCCTCCGAGTTTCTGTGTTTCTGGAGCTATGACTGTTGCTTCTGCAACGCATCTGTTTGCTGTGAGAATATCGCTACTAAAGTAGTGTTAAATTCTTGCAGCATTCTTTAGACCGAGTTACTTAGCTTTATCAATGGGCATCCTCTAGTCATGTGAACAAATCCAGCTCTATGGCCTGCTTATTAAAATCCCTGTTGGCTTGGCGGATGTTTAACGCGCTTTTTTGTCTAATTTGGTCAATCGGACCTCGAGCTTCACTTTACTGCAGCAGATGTCCAATTCAAAGTATTCACAAGCCTCTACGTCACTCTCGTTGAAAGCAAACTAAGTTGAACTTGACAACTATTTGTGACACAGATGTAAGTATTCTATTACTTTTCTTTGATGTCAGTGTGCAAGAATATTCCCATAATTCTCAGCCACTCAATGTCCCATATTTCAGTCTTTTAGGTCCCTAGGGCACTTGTGAGTGCACAGACAAGGATGCTACATAATTGTTAGTAAACACTAGTGATCCTTGCAGTTCCTCCCATTTTTAATACTGCCATGGTGGTACTGGATGCTTGAAGGGCAAAGCTTCCAAATTTCAGATGGGATGACCTCAGCGTTCCAGCCTTGCAGACCTTGGAGAGCCCATCACGATGAAGGCACAGATTATTGGCAGACACACAGCTGGTGGTTTCAAGGGCTAGGCCTGCACGATCAGCCTTCCGATGAGACTTGCTATCCCAGCCTTGTGAGCTATGGAGCAGTCATCGTTGTGGTGGCAAGATAAGTCTGCACTCTATGCGCCATTCACTTCAAGGACTAGGCCTTCAAGATGGATGTCACTGAAGAAATTTATCGTCCCAGCCTTGCAAGCTTTGCAGTTATCATTGCAGTTGTCCTTCGCATCGATAGGCAGGTCATTGGCTGCTCCAAGGGCTGGGCTGACAGGTTGTGTCATTCACCTCCGGGGGCATCCTGGCTTTGTGAACTTTAGACTGTTGTGCTGAAGGGCAAGGTCAGACAGGAGCTGAAGCAAGCAGAAGGTGCTCCCACCTCCCAAACTTACAGATGACGCCTGCAGCCACAGTACGAGTCCTGGGTATTATGGCACAAAATGTAAAGAATCGAGACAGATGCCATGGATACCCTGATCTTGCTCCTTTAATGGAACTCTAATGTGAACGATCATGATAGAAGAGTGGTGCTATCTTCCTTTTCTGTTTGCAATAGGTATGAGGGCATTCAAGGCAAGAAAACAGGAAAATTAAAGGACCTATTTGTACATATTAAGTAAGGGACTAATCACTGCGGACCACGAAGCCCCGGGTGACAAAAATGAAGGGAATAGCTGGAACATGGATGAAAGCCACATAGGAAGGTTGCCCCATGGATTGTGCTGAAGACATGCAGTCAAGACTTCACTGGACCAGGGCAACCAGTCAAAACCTGGCCAACACATCGCTACAAGAGTACGGTTTGTAACTTCACCAGGCTACAGAATTCTAACACAAGGCCTGTGAGCTCCCGCTTCTGTGGCCAGAACACAAGCTTCTCGATATGGTTTCCGCTTCTTTGGCCAAGTGTGGACATTATGTTCGAGATGTCTTGGACCCTTCGGTCAAGCCTGTAGTTGCTGGGGTGAGTGCAGGGCTGCTTCCCTCTTCTCACCTTGCAGCAACAGTGAAAAGTTTTTATTGGCTGAACAATACTTTTTCCATTCGCTTTGTTTTGTGCCACTGCTTCATTTGTTGTAGTCTGCTGTTCACGTCGAAATACCATCTTACTCTCAGCTTCTAACTTAAATCTTTACGATTTACTTCCCCTTCCATGGGTGCATTAAACTTTTATTGCATGTATGCGATGGATTTTTTTTTTGGGGGGGGGGGTACTATGATGTTTTTGGAAAGTCACCAATTCCAAATATAAATAACCGACATGATATCTACTGATTATTGGTAGCCATGTGGAAAACAGGCAAACGCAATGAATATGTAATGGCTAAAAAATCACTCCACATAGTTAGATGGTCTGTTGAGATTTTTAGGCCTGCCAAAGTTATAAGAACACGACAGTGCAAGCCATAAAGTACTTAAATTTAGAATATACAAAATAGTATTCGGTTATTCACTATGTTGACTGTTTATTAAATAAAGACTGGCAGATTTTATTCCGTAATGATGCTGCGAACAGCCATGCAGCTCAGTATAGTTGCAGTCGCAATGGGTCTGTGCTGCGCAGAAATGTAAATGAAGTTTATTAATTAAATATTCACATAACATCTGACGAGAACTTAGTTGCCATATACATGCAGCCGTGCAGGTAGGTCTCCATGATCAATGAGCGCAAAAATAATTAGGCCATAAAAATAGCTGGGTGGCTTGTTTTATTCGAAATTGATTTTGCCCAAACTACACACAAATGAAAAATCATCACATAATATCTATCTCAATAAGACAAACATAAATGAGGGGGGAAATGGTACGACGAGGAGCACAACAAAGCCAGAAAGATTGGGCTTGGTTCGAAACCTGACAGCAGCTTCAAAGCATGGCCAGAAGGTTGGCCCAGGATGCTAGAAAATATGTGTATGTTGGGAAGAGTTCGAGGGCATTGTGGTCAGCTTCATGCTTGATCCATAGTACTATCTGCAATGCGTGTCAATAATTGGCCTCCTGAAAGTTGTTTCCTATGTAAGCATGGCTGTGTATGTTTCAGCTCAAGAACAGGACCTGCTTCTGTGCCTGAATTGACAGGTGAGCACGCTTAATAAACCAGAGCGTGTCAATAGTGTACTGAGCAGGCGTATGTTAGCAGGCTAGAATTTTATTTGTCTGTAGTTATATTTCTCATCATTTTACCTGTTGCACAATGCAGACCAATGAAGGCCCAAGCACAAGAGGGAAGATGAAAAAGTGAATGCATACATGACTTTCTTTAATGACAAAATGAATGTTTTCTGCATCAATGTCATAATACATACCTGCCAACTTTTTCAATTTCATCACAACAAGTCAGATTTTTAGAGGTTGCTTATAATTCTTTTATTGACACAAATAATTATAATGTGGGCATTTCTTAGGCACTTCATCATCTGCACATGACCATCATCACATCATGTTCTTCATCTCTTGTGGGGACCCAGCTTAAGATTGAACTGCGCCTTCAGTGTGATCGGTCCACCATGTCTTCGGGACGTATTAGAGGTCATGCTAAATGCTACATCACAGTAACATTTTTTCATTTGCATCTTAGTAAAGGCAAAAACTGATCTTAACGGAATGCAAATATTATCAATGGGCAATTTTCAGAGCCAGACTGAAACCAAATATGAAGTTTCTGGAATTTTTACTCAGCCAACGCTGCCCAAATGCAAAAATATACTTTGAAATCCCTGACGTCACACTGAGGCAGCTGTGTCGAGGTTTTGGCGTGAATTTCAAATACTGATACTTCGAACTTCATTTTCACATCTAATAACCAAACTATTGTTTTAAAATGACTGCCTGCAGGGTTTTAAAACAATGCTTTATTAGTCTAAACTGATTTATTGTTTTGCTTTAGTGTCCCCTTAATGATACGTCTGTGCACCCTCCGTCTCCTGTCAATAAAAGCACCAATACACCTATTTATTGTACTAGCAGGCCATCAGACCCGTGGCACCATGGCTGGCTTAAACAAACAGTGGCTCCGGCAGCTACTTCTTCGCTCTGCCTCCCTCAAAGTGATGACACAGCTGACCGAGCCCAGCCTTCCCACAACTTGGTGACCAGGACGACTGAGCCCTGCCATGCCAGCATCAGCGCACCGACTTTACCAAGGCGAGTAGTGACGTGGCCTCGCACGGTTTGGCAGAAGTCTTGTGATTGTAGGGGGCATGGGAATTCTACATTGACATGCTGGACATCTGGTTCATCCCGCTAAACAACCATTTCCTTCTTAACAAGGTTCCAGGCTCCGGCTCTCAGCCCCTGCTCTGACTTGTACAAGGACTCGTGGGCAGCCGTCCTTGCTCACTATGTCACCTCGAGCACTCACTCTCCTCCAGCTGGTACTCCATCACAACAGCTCTCGCCATCTATCATGTCATTCTGAATATGGTCGTCCCACATCACCTGCTTCCACCCGTGCCGGTCGTCGGCATGCGCCGACCCCAGCATCAAACCTCTACGTGGTCCATGAGCTTCCTCCCCCAGCTCAAAGGCAGCTGCTCGACGATTCTTTCCAAGAAATACACTGGGCTAAACGCAAGCGCCTTCGGCTACTTTACAGCTCGTCGCTGTTCTTCCTTAGATGTCCCCACAAGCTGCCCGCTTTCCACTCGGGGCAACTCACTCATCGCCAATTCAGAGGCTCAGCCACCGACTCAACAAGGCGCAAATTTCACTCTCGCTGGCGC
This sequence comes from Dermacentor albipictus, assembly GCF_038994185.2. Lineage (NCBI taxonomy): Eukaryota > Metazoa > Arthropoda > Arachnida > Ixodida > Ixodidae > Dermacentor > Dermacentor albipictus. Next base: position 4,956,474 of record NC_091830.1, read on the forward strand.
GGCGTTGCCACAAGCACAACCTTCGTGATGCATTGAGTGACCACTGCAACCCTGATGCTATCGGCATTCGAGATTCCACTGAAAGCAGCAGCAGGCAAGCTTTCCGATGTTGTGCTCACATCTTCCGCAGATGCATGGCCTACCGAAATTTTGCAGGAGCAACTTTGCCATCTGGTTTCTTCAGCTCGAGAATCACTTCTAAGTCAACAACATGAGTGACCAACACTTGCGCTACCTCCACGCAAGTCCCAAGCTGCCAGATGGTCTACTTTTGGAGCTCCGACTTCTACAGGCCCGTGCATCTACGAGTGCCTGTGGCAGGTTGCGATTTCTCACTTTGGTATCATATGTGGCTGCGCTTCACTCACAACCTATGCTGCCGGTGCTGCCTGGTGTATATCTCTCAGATTGCAAGAACCCGACACTACCAATGACGACACCGTCTGCACACTTTACCTGGGGGCTTTACCATTGGACTTTATTTCAATTGCACTTCGCACTAGGAGATGGGCTCTGTAGCCGCGCGGCATCACTTCCAACATAGGCAAAGAAGATGGGCTCACACACAGGCAGAGCAAGAATAGAACATGCTAGTGCACGCGACCTGAACGGCTGCTCCCAAGATCCCGTGACACCATGGCTGGCTGGCTTGAATAAGCCTAGTTACCTCTTCATGCTGCCTCCCATAAATTGGTGACCAGGACGACCAAACCTAGCCTTCGCACAACTTCTTTGTACATACACCTCTGCTCACAGTGCTTCCGTCGCAAGTCTGAAAACATTGCCTTAGCCTGCAAGTCATTATTGCATTCATGTAATTAACAATGAGGACTTGTTAATTTGAATTCCAGCAAAAGGGTTAAACAACTACACAAGTCGGAAATCAAAATGGAGTGACTCCCATGCATTATGGGAACCAATGTTATGGTAACATTTTGCTGGTAACCCAACATTGTTATGATTAACGTGAAGTGTTGCTAGGCGGACCAACATGTTTGTGTAAAATGAACTATGTGTGTAACAAAAG